>NC_051046.1:27125446-27187946 GCF_904848185.1 Acanthopagrus latus | reverse complement strand
TCTTGTCGTCCTCCTCCTCTCTCCTCAGCCAGGCCAAGAAAACATCCATTCTTAATAAGGTTAGGAGATGGATGCAACATCCCCCCCTCCCCTCCCTCCGTCTCCGCTTTCTCTCTCTTCTCTTCAATCGTTTACTCTTCCTCTCTTTCCCGTCTCTTTGTCTTCTCTCCGTATATCTGTTACACACACACACACACACACACACACACACACACACACACACACACACACACACACACACACACACACACACACACACACACCGCCTCCTCAACAATTTCCCTCCTCTCCGAGCCTGTCTGTCTCCAGCAGCTTCAGAGTTGGGCTGTTTTCTGTGGAGTTGAGCGCGCCCCAGGGTGCCGCAGGAGTGCAGAACAATGCAGAACAGCTTGTCATTTGGAACGTCGCGCTTCTCAGCAGTGAATGATTTTCACTTTGGCCCGTTCAGACGGCTGCAGTCAGTGCCTGAATGCACCACAAAAACTTGCAGCGCTATTGGCAATTAACTTGTAGAGTGAAGCAGTTTTAGACTGGTATATGCACTTTGCAAGTTCTAATCATTTGAACTTTTGTCGAGATGACTTTGCATTACCCCTGAGCCACGGCTGCCCTGACTGGTGAACAGTTATTTCTTTGAATAACCTCCATCATTGCAGCTTTAGCCTCAGGGAGGCCCACGCAATATCAGCCAGATACTGGGACATTTGAATTATTATGTATCATCCTGAAATGGAAAAAAAAAAAAAAAAAAAAAAATCTGGAAAATGTAGCCAACTTGCTTTCATTTACAAATGCAGCATCGGCACACTCCAAAACAGTAGGTGGCAGTATACGCTTAGAAGTTTGTTAGCGATATGCCAATAAACAAAGAAAAACAAAAGGAGGCAAAGAACAAGCACAGAACGCCGTTGTCATACTCACGAAGTCGATCTGTATATGGTTTACTTACTGGCTATGTGACCAAGCAGCAATTGTGCTCAATGGGGAAATGCTTTTTGGGCCACAGGGGAATTTTTTTTTGCTTGTAATACCACAAATGGCCACTGGGTATAATTTGGAAGGGAGGCTGAGCGGTGCTGTTTTCTGGGTTTTCTGTGCTCTAGTTATGTTTTAATCTGTGGGGTAAAGCAACGCAGTGTAGACAGGGGAGTCAAACGTCATAGCTGGTGTGGATGTTTTCAGGTTTTTAAAGAATACAGCGTGACCACAAGTTGCACAAAATTTTCCAGATGGGTTCTGGGAGGAAGGAAAAAAATCTACTAGTTTTAACACTAAAAATCTTATTCGACTTTTTGAATTTTAGGCTAAATCCTCCATCTCTGCTCACTGCACCAAAGCCTTTATTACCATCAGATGTGTATAAACTACAGGTTAGAAACTGCTTTTTATAGTACAACAATGTGAATAATCACTTACTGGACTTGTGGTCTCGGCCTTGAGAAACAGGGCTATTGGTTATCTGTACCGGCTGAAAGAAAATCCATGTCATGCGTCCCTGTTAATCAGAACCCGAAAGATACTTCTTCGTTTTGACATTTCCATTAACTGTTGATACCAAAAGCCAATGTCAAGTCTTCGTCTTATAAGCTCCGCTCCAGCGCTGTTCTCAAGTGTATTGGTGTTCTTCACAGACTTCCCCATCTTGTTGGTAGAATGGGGCAGAGTTAAGAAGATACTCTGCCGCCCGTAGATTGGGAAAAACGTGTATTAAAGTTACCACTTTGTCCTTCACATGAGCAGTGACTGCTACAACAGTCTATGGTGACAGGTTTTCTCAGGGGAAAACAACAATCCTCCCTCCCACCTTCTTTCTGTCTCTTCATTTCATCTTTTGCATTCCCTCACTGTCTTTCTCTCTGTCCTCAACCTCTTCTATCTCAATGTGCAGTTTTCTGGCAGTTGCTGTCAGTAGGAACGGTTGACACCACACTATGAAACACAGATGAAAGTACCAGATCTGCTTCTTTCGAATCCAAAGAGAGAGAGAGACTTCCACTGAAGCTATAAATTAGATCCCAGATTCATGTGTGTGTTCATACATGTGTAGAACGCGGTGCAAACACACACAGCAACTAATCATCAGTCTGACATCTTCCCCTAGGTAGGTATATATATATATATATATATATATATATATATATATATATATATATATATATATATATATATATATATATATATATATATATGTGTGTATATATGTGTGAGGTTTACCCTGTGACACATTTATAAACTTCACAGTCTGTGGCTCCTGCCAAGTTCTATTGCACACCACTGCACCTTATCTGGTTGAGATACACTTTGTTTAAGTGTTTGCGTGTGATTCACTCAATGCACCGACTGCCCTAACAAATTGAAAAACCAAACGATTCCATTTGCAGTTACTCACCCACTGGGTTCTGTTTTTCGCTGCGAAACATTGGTCATTCTGTTCTACTTGTTAAACATTACATTATGTGTTTAACCATGTGTCACTTTAGCTGAGAGGTGACTTCATTGAGATGTTTTTCCTCAGAGCTTGAAATTTACAAACCTCAACCTCAGATCTTTTTTTCGGGGGTGGCTGTAGCTTATTGGGTAGAGCTGGTGGACTGGTGATCAGAAGGTTGCTGGTTTGAATCCCGGCTCCCCTGGGGCAGGACTGAGCCACATGTTGAAGTATTCTTTTTTTTTCTGGCTTTATTGATAGTACAGCTGAAGCGTGTGACAGGAAACAGGGTAAGAGAGGGGGAGTGACATGCAGCAAAGGGACCCGGGCCGGTAGTCGAACCCAGGTCCATGTCAAAAGAAAAAAACACATTCTGTTAAATCGATGTTAAAGGTGCAATATGTAAGAATTGGCCACCTACTGAATTCTCAGTCAAAACAAACATCCCCAGTGTAACCACTAACTGCTGCTAACTGTAGCTGCCATTAGCTAACTGTAGCTATAGCTAACTGTAGCTGCCATTAGCTAACTGTAGCTGTAGCTAACTGTAGCTACCATTAGCTGTTTAACTCAGTTAGCTATGCAGCTAGCAGTCCAGACAGAGAGATTGAGAGCCACGGGCCTGTTTGTGTTTTCATATTGAGATTTGGATCTGGGGACAGAGCTGGCTGGTTAGCATGCTAACTTCAGTAGATATTTCCACAATACAAAACAGAAGTTATTACATCCAACTCTTATTACTATATCACTACTTTTGTGAAATGTGGATAACTAGTGTTGTATATAAATTCCAGTTTATGTGAAAAGTGTTAAATCAACTTAATTAGTTGAATTTTTATAATTTGTTATATTATTGTGCCCACCCCATGTTACTCCTAATTAGTCCCTCACTTAGAAGGAACATTTCCAAACCCAGGGTTTGAACTGATTTGGTGTTGAGACTGCATTTATGTAATTGTTCATTCTCTCTGTTGATGCCTCCTGCAGCTCACTGCAGATCCCTTCAGTGATACTAACTGCACTCTCTCTTTTTCTTCCATGTTCGCAGATATTCAGAAGAGCTGACAAAGATGGTGAGTGCTTTCATTGACTATCTTAGTTACTCTCTGCAGACCTGAAGAGAAAACTCACCCAAAAAAGTTAGTTTGTATGATGTATTTGTTGAACATCGTTAATAACAGAATGCAGATATATGTGCAATGTTAAACCTACCTCTGACATGGAGGAGTTTCTCAACACTCAACATAGGAAAAGGCCATTTTGAACATTATATTTTTTGAAATTCTGAGCCTCATGAACATTGATTTAAAAAAAGGGGAGACTATCTCTTTATTGTCCATCTCTTTTTTCTGGGGACACAACAGGTGTCACGATTTACATTAATAATGTCTGCAATCCACTCAGATGATGACATCTGTGCTTTTTCGAGCAATGACATTCTGCTTTGAGAGAGGTTTATGATTAAAATGTATGTTTTCTGAAGGATGTGCTGTTTTCATACAGTCTGCATCTGGAGTTTTGCCACCAAAGGTTAAAAAAAAAACACATGAATTTAATGTAACCAACAACCTGTTTCTCAATTATACTGGCCTCATTGGGCAGGTTATCAGCCATATGATTGTGTTTCAACACAAACATTAGATTTGCTGTCTGTGAAGGTTTTTGTATTGCAGGAAACCACCGAGCGTCAAGCTCAGTCTGTGTGCTGTGTGCTGTTGGGACATTAAAGCGTTTTTAAAGGGGAAAGTTTATATGGCGGTGTAGCTGTGCCAGTGAGCAGGCTGTTTATACCCTTTGGCAGCTCGTGTACTGCTACTTTTTCACTCTTTATCATCTTCTCCGCATCTCTCTTTACATCTCTTCCCACTCTACCCATCCTTCCTCTCTCTCATCCCCTCCCTCCCCGCCTCTTTTATCCGATGACTGTGTCCTTGACAGAAAATAATTTAACTAATGAGGGAACAACATTAAAAGCTTTGCTTTCATCGTGGCCAGATGGCCATTTACTCTTCCAGTGTTTGTGTGTGTGTGTGTGTGTGTGTGTGTTTAGGGGGTTTCTCTGCTACCCGAGAGCATTTCTTCTTTGCCTCCTCTCCAGCAAAGCTACAGTATGCTCCCCAAATGTATCTCTGCAGAGAAGATGTCTGTTCACTTTCATGTGCACTAGTATGGCAGCTCATTTAGTCACTGCTTAGTCATCTGTCTGACCGCTGTGTTATTAGTTGTTAGTGCAACGGCTGTGTGTGCGCGGCACAAAATCAATTTATCAGCCGTCGTCGAGCGGTGAACATAAACTGTTTTTCCAGATGATTTAACTGTTGACATCATTGCTGTCAGACTTTCTCATCTCGCCCGGGGTCGTTCTTTCTTTTCCTTACAACAGACTGTGGAATCAGCTGTCAACTGTTTCGATGCTTCCGCTGCGATTACCAGCTGCGCAGATACCGAACAAAATTCCCACTTTCTTTTCATGCTGATCTTATCCCAAACACGGGCCAGTTGTTGCAACGATAAAGCCGCTCAAACAAGCTGTGGCATTGTGTGCAACTTCACGATAACAGTCTCGCGGGGCGTTTCGACGACTCCCATCACTGCTCCAAAACGCACAGCCGCAGACTTGCCTTCAAAGAGTCAGATGCGAGCGTGGCTGGGTGAGGGGCTACAGAGCGAGCGAGAAAGAGAGAGAGACTGGGAGTCAGCGAGGAACAAAGTGAGCAGAAGAAGAAATGACGGTTATTATGAAGAAATGTGGTTATTTGATGTATGGAAAGCAGACTGGAAGGAAAGCACCAGTGAGCACAAGCTGAAGCAGAGCTATTTTTATCCTCCTCCTCTCTCCGGGGAGAAGACCGGGGAACTGTTTTAATGAGAGAGAGAGGGAGGGAGAAAGGAGATGCTAACGGAGAAGGGGAGAGGATTGTTGAAAAGAGAAGAAGGTGCAGGGAGGGAGATGGTTGACAGGAGGAGAGACGGGAGGTGGCGAAGTCCAGAAGGGAGAGGAGGGAGAAGAGAAAGGCAGGGGGAGGAAGGGGAGTGAGGGAATAAGGGAATTGTGTATTTGACAACGGGCAGTAATTGAGGTTTAATTGGCTGAGTTCTGTCTTTACATTCACGGCACAGATTTTAGAGTCGGCCTTCCTGCCCCCCAGCTGCTGAAACAGCAAACCAAGAAGTGTGTGTGTGTGTGTGTGCGTGTCTGCACGTGCATTCGTGTGTGTATTATGCATCTACTTCAAATACAAGCTGTATGCATCGGTGAGCAGTTTTTCTGAATGCGGGACATGTATGCATATCGTGCGCCGGAGCCTGTTTGGATGTGTGTGTGAGCGCGCACGTATGCGTGCATTCTGTGTGTGATTTTATGATCATCGCGGCTGACTCACAGCCATTGTTATGCAGCTGGTGAAGGGTTTCAGCAGCCAATAACTCTCTGAAATAGTTGCATCATTTGACAGCACTTAGTTTACTGTTTGCACTCGCAGCGGCACCTCGAGTATGACACAGTTCGCGGAGCCGCTGCTGTCGGGAACTTTGTCTTTGCAAGAGAAATGTTACATGAGAGTGACTTGGCTGCCGAATTGAACTGAAAAGAAAAATTCAAAGTCATTTCATTTACACCGTTAATTTTTGACATTAAAGGGGCAATATTCAGTGTACAAGGTAATTTATGAGTCATTATACAAGACAGGGTTGCAACATGTAGTGCATCTTTTCAAATTGTGTCCGGGTGTATGTGAGCAGCAGCAACAAGTTGGAGACGATAGCGTGGTTTGGAGCTTCATATCAAAAGGTGAACATGAGTGAATCAGTATCACAAACACAGCGCCCACCTCTCCTCGTCCAGCTGCCGTCCTGCGCTCCGTTGGCTCAGAACACGCTCTGTTCTGAAAGGTTATGTATCGGTCACAGTTTGGTTAGGTTTAGGCACAAAATCTTGTAGGTAATGTTATGGAAAAGATAATGATTTTGGGTTGGAATAAACAATGTCACTCCATAAGTTCAGTCATGTCACTAATGTGACTTACCTTACATAGTTATAACTAAGTCACCCATTGACGTGGGTAATTCTGAGTTTTATTGTTCTCTATTTTACTGTACTAGAGGGGTGACTACAATATCATACTTAGAAATCTATGGCCACTGACCAGACTGCTGGGAGTGAGAACAGGCTAGTTATTCAAACTGATAGAATCTGGTTACAACAATAGCCTGCAACGGTGATGTGGAAATAGAGAAAAAACTGGACAATGTGTACTGTGTGCTACTGTACTAGCTAGCTAGCACAATCAGCCAAAAGTTCCATTTAATCATTACAGAGCAATTCTAATGATGAATAACCTTGATCCAATTCTGCTGCACATCTTGGTCCTCACATTAAATTAATTAAGTTTTCCTCTATAGTTTGAGCTGCTGAGAACTGCACAGGTTCGTCCAGATTCCCTTCACAATTTGTCAAAAGTCCCATTAAAAAGTGGGTGACAGGTAAAGGTAGAAAATTGTGCACTTCTGAGAACAGCTTTCTGTCAGAGGTGTGTTTGTTGGAAGCTACCGCAGAGATGTCGGTTGGTCTACTTCTGGTACTTGAATACGTTTTCTGTTACATAGTGAGTAATCAAAGAGTGAACAAAGGAGTGTTTAATTGCGACTTGCAAACCTGATCTAATTGGCCAAAAAACAAAATCTCTGAGAAACTTTCAACTCTGACAACACTGACACAACCAGGGTTTTTTGTATCTGAGTTTCTCATCAGTTGACTTTTTTTTTTTTTTTTCTGTTTCTTGCCTCATGAATTATCAGCCATCTGCTAATTATTGCCCCAGTGTTTGACATACAGACAGAGTTCTGGGAGGCTTGTTTACCCATCCTGTCAAGACCAGACAGAATTACAACCTAACAGTTAAAAGCAGACCGGAGGGTGCAGCTGTTTCTGTTCAGTGTGGCCAAAAGCAGCTCTTCACTTTTACACTAATGAAAGTGGCTCCCTCATTTCCTTTGGATTTGCTCTGGATATTTGGCGCCCGAGTGTTCTTCGGCGCACACTCGACTGATCACCTGTCAGTCTGCTGTCAAGATGCTGGAATGTGTTATTGATTTCTCTGCCCAATTCATATTCTCTCTACTGGCCAAACCAATAACAGGCTTCTGACATATATTGAGACTTAATAAAGAATATGAATGTAGGGGGTGAATGAGGATGACAACAAAGATTTGGATGAAGACTTCCCTGTGTCGCTGTCAATGAATGGGATGAAGGGAAAAAGAGAAAAGCAACACACAAATCAGATGAGAAAGACAAACTGTCAACTTGCAGGCATGAGGAAGAGAGAGATCAGACAGCGCAGACAGACAGCATGATGGCCCGTACTGGAGCATTAACCTCATGGTTTATTCAACAGGAGGTAGCCGATTCACTGGGGCACAGGTCTTAGGCAGAGGCTGGATTATATCTCTGTTAACTATCTGTTTCCCAGACCTGCGCTCCAAGTTTTTAAGGTCAATGTCTCAGCACTTCTGAAGTTCACAGGAACTGTTCGACAGGAGGGAAATATTTCCTGCCAAGAGTTTGATGAGCAGACCGTTAACATTCTCATGTCTGTACGCTAAATATGAGGCTACAGCCAGAAGCCGGGTAGCTTAGCTTGGCTTAGTTTAGCTTAAGCGTGAGGCTGGAAGAAGATGAAACAGCTAGCTCGGCTCAGTCCAAACTTTAAAATGTGGTCACGGTCATCTTATACTAGTGCAACCCTCATACCACTACAACTCCGAGTACTTCTAATTCTAATTCTAATTCTAATTCAGATACAGAGTATGCTAATCGGTGAGCTTTAGAGGGGCTGCTAGGTGTGTTTTTGAACTTTCAACCGAGCTAGACTAGGTGTTTCCCCCTACTTGCAGTGGTAAGCTCAACTAATCTAGTCCTGGCCTTAGCTCTGTATAATGCAGAGACATGAGCAACCTTCTCATCTAACCTTGCAAGGCAGCTGGATTTGCAAGATCAAGTGATCGAGTGTTCTCGCAAATCCGTCCTGTCAGGCCACGAGCAACGAGCTTGTGGCCGAACACACATTAGTTGAACAAATCAGCTTCCTTTTTGGACTTGGTGGCTGCTACAGGCTTGCTTTGGGTGTGACGACCAGTGACAGAAGTGACCCCTGGTTTGAAATCAACAATGGCGGCTCCTTAAGAGGTTAGCATAGCTGCTGCTATAGCATCAGCCACATCAAAACTGGGGAGTAGGTTATATTTCATTAACAGAAGAGCAAAGAGGGGACTGAAGGCTTTTCTGATGGAAAAAATGTTTTCACTCTTCTCCTGACTGGCTTCAGCAAGAGCTTCATTTACCATCTGGCTTTGCTGGCAGTCGTCTCCTGCTACTGATTGGTTTAACTCAGCCCTAGTGATGTATTGCCATCTATAATGGGCTGAGTTTGGTGTTTTTTGTTGCTGGTTTCACCAATCACCCGCCAAGTATTTTTTTTTTAAAGGGCCTGCCCTTTTTTCTGAACCGTTTCCAGCATTACTTGTCCTGATTGTTCTGTAAAACAAACCATCCGGCTCATCAGGTTAGCATGGACTAACTCTGGGTAAATAATAAAACAGTAACGCATGTTTCCAAATTGTCCAAACAATATCTTTAAAACTGAGTCTTACAGGTAGACTTCCTCCGACTCCTGCTGAGTTGAGCATTAAAGCAAAGTTTTACATTTTGGCGACTGGAAGGTTGAAAGCTCTTATACTTCATCAGTCAAGTTATCCTTATGCTAAATATGAAGGCTTTAATGAAGTCTTTAAAGGTGCTGGTATTCAGATCTAGCTAGGATACCTTAGGCTAGCTGTTCTAGTTAAACAAACCTATAACATCTACTGTAAGTGAGTGGTATCAGGTGATTGGCTTGTTAACGGAGTGTTTGATTGGCTGACACGCCATGCAGTCAGACCAGGCTGGGCGTAGGTTTTAAGACAGCTGGGCTTCATATCAGAATTCAGTTAGCATAAGCCAGCTCATCTGCCACTCATACTGTAGCCTTCGCATGTCAAGCTAGTAGCCCAGAAAATATGCAGATGGACCATGAGAACAGGGAGGAGGCATGAATCAGACTAACTGTGGTACAGTAGATGTGAAAGATCAATGTGTAAGCCAAGCTGTCTAAAGAACTCCCTCTGATTCAAACACTGTAGTAGCTCTAGACTAATAAATACATCCCACAGAGGAGAGAAAGCCTTAAAAAGTTGTTAATTCACCTAAAATTCTACTGAACAACCTCAGAGCTAATCACACAATCAGTCATCAGCACCTGTGATCAGAATAATCAACTTGCTGGGCTGACAACCTCGAACAGTTGTCCTCATGCCTCCTCCAACCGAACTGTGTTTGAGTTTTATAGGACTGATATAAACCATTTGATATAATCAGTGTGATTGTTTAATATGAAAAACATGCTTGTGCTAAAATTACATGCCTGGGCAAACTTAGATGTCAGACATGACTGGTCCATTGCACCTGATCATGGACTGTTGAACACTGCTACTATAGTTATGGGTTTGCTTTATTACATAACATGCCTGAACATCCAAAGCCTCTGGTGAGAGAAACATTTCATCTCATTTCAACAGGGGAAACGCAGATGTCGTGCACGGTTTTACATTATAGATGACGACATTAAGTCTCCATCTGGCGTCACTGGGGGAAGAATTTTGACTGCCAGCAGTACAACACTGGGCTCGGCTGCTGGTGGTCGCTGCAGCTCGTCAGTCAGCCAGCCAGTCAGTCAGAATGGTGTCATGTGTATCTAATTACCTGCAGTCTTTAATCACTGACTCCGCCGCTAACAAGCCCCAGAGTGCCGCACGCCGAGGGAGACAGAGAGGAGGCGGATAAAGAGCGGGAGCTCTGCCGGGGTGACAGGAAAGGAAGGAAAAATAGAGGAAAGTGTTGTTGCTGTAGGACACAACAAGGAAGCCAGGGTGTGCTGCACATATTCAGTGTTTGTCTTGGAAAACCAAATCCTTTGTTTTTCTGAAATTAAACTAACAACTGAGAAGAGCGGTGGAAATTGCAGACACCAAGTTGACACCAACATCCTGCTTCTCCCTAAGTGTAACATTGATCCAGGTTAAGTCCTAAAAGTCAGACCAGCTAAATCTGAATATGCTGTTCACACTTGTGATAATGATATCCCTAATTTGTGCTCTTGAACTCGTCCGACACATTAAACAAATACACCTTAACGACGCGGACAGTCGTGTGATTGGATATAATTGTGTTCAAAATGAATGCTTGCACAAAAGTCAGAGGCAATAGAAGGCTGTCTTCTTCCACATTCACTCAGTATCTCAGTGTGTGTTGGCTGCAGGGTTGATGGGTGGCTGGTTGTTCTAAAAATGTCTTAATTAAATCTCTGTATGGCGCTAGAAGATGAAACTCATCCACTTCACTGCTTAGAGCGGTGGACTTGAACATGGAGTGAAAGAAAAAGAAAGAACTATAAGGTCTGTTTTTTTGTCTCGGCTTGCAGTGTATTTCTCTTCAGACAAAGAGAGGCTTTTGCCCTTTAAGTTGTATGTACTCCTCTGTATACTATCAGTTAGAGCATGTAGGTTATGGTAGGGTTGTATGGGATTGTCTCGTATTTATTCTACGTGTATACACTAAACATTTCCCTGTATCAAATCTTGACACACAAACTAACATCCTCATAGTGTCATTATATTGGTCTTATACTATGCAGGACATAGGTACTGCAGTAATCCCTGAAATGCTTTAGACGACGTAAACTCTACCCTGAGCATATCACCCCACATTGTTGAGATGTGTCCCTTTCACGTATTGCATCATGTGTAAAATGGGGTCGAGATATTTGCAGCCCAGTCACCAGAATAAGATGTTAGCAGTTAACGTTTCTACAAACAAATGTTGCGTTCAAATGTACATGAGTCGTTTGTTTGACATGACATGTATACAATATGTGTTAATGTAAAGTTAGAAGACATGTTAATGGGCTGATATAAGTTGTTACTAATAATATTTCACGCACGTTATGCTTTACAATCTATGTTAACAACTGAAGTGTAGCGCATATTGTAGTTCCGTCCACACAGCGCACATTCTTGAATTGCATACGTCCATGCAGTCTTTGTTCTGTGGACCAAAATGCTATAAAGGTTGTTTGGGCAATTTGTAGAAAGTAACAAAAAAACTAGTATAATAAGCAATATAGTACTATATGCAGACAGTAATATTGTATTGTAATATATTACTTTGAAATGAAGGTAACTAGTGGAGAGATCTTGGGACAATTTCCAGCCTCATTTGTGGTGACAAAACCTGTCTTTTAATGTTCTTCTCCTAACCCTAACCACATGATTTTTGTGCCTAAATCTAACTAGTCCCTGAACATAGCGTGTCACTACATACAACTGAAAACTGAACCCAAAGAAACTGAAAGTTGGGACATAGGCAAGTGTAAATTTTCAACATATCCATGATTTACAAAAATGTAAACTAGTATATTAGTATTTATTCTGGCAATGCCTCAGGGCTTACATTAAGAAAAGGCTACCTCCACATCTTTCACATATCAGATTGTCTAGTCAACCCACTAGAAACTCAGTATATACACACTTTCTACTAGCATAAAGAAGAAAACTGAACCTGAAGTCATGTAAGTTGAGATTTGCAAAACACATCCTGGTTCACAGATCATATTCACAACTTTTTTATGTAGAGGAAGATTTTCTTTTTTTTGACTCCATCTACGGAGCTTGTATATTAGGGTGTAGATTTCTGTTCCTTAAACACATTATAATGATTGTGCATGAATGATTTTAGAATATTGTCAGGCCCATGGTATATTTCTCTGTAAGAATTCTGACGGTTGGTTCCAGCTTCTAACATGTTCTGTCAGCCAATAGCATAACCCTGTTGGTATCACGTGGTACATGTGTTTGGTCTGCATCAACTGTCTTGGTAGTTGCCAGTTTGTGGGAAAAACAAAATAAAAGTAAGAATGGAAGAGTTCTACAGTATGCACCCAGCATACTGTACTGCCCCAATTTTCGCTAGCTAGTGTTCGCAACATTAATGTTAGATTGCGTTAGGAACAACAACATTAGCTATGATTAACAATGCTAATGTTAGCTAGTGTTAAGCGGGTCAATCATCAGTAACACCTTCAAAGGAATAGACTTAGGCATGTTGGAAAATACGGTTCTTCAGCTTCTTAGCAGGATAAACTAAGAAGATGGAAACCACTGTCATGTCTTGTACGTAAATACTTTCAGTCTAAGCTTACCTAACTGCCCAGTTCTTTTTGCTGCATATCTGGTGTACTGTAATTGTGAGGTTTTTTTTTCAGATCATCTCTTCTTATTCTCAGCATGATAGAGCTTACATGTATTTCCCAAATGTCAGACTATTTCCATGAAGTTGCAAGGATCAAAGGGAATGGCTTTATTTCATTTACCTTTTCTTTAGTCTGATAACTCATTTGTATCTACTGTATGTGGACACGTGGTCTACAGAATGAGGCCTTTAAAATATGACATCACGATAAAATGACTTTACATGAGACAACATGGCCTCTGGAGTTTTCAGTAACGATCATATCTCTGTATAAACGAGTTAACGTGGCGGTGCAGGAGCGTGTGATGTATGGGAAATGGCACAGTGAGAAGTAAAAAGGATTCGGCGGAGGTTCCTTTGGTGGCCCACGGAAGAAAGAGCGAGGGAGGGAGCTGAGCGGAGGGGATTGAAGTCTCTTTGTTTGCCGTCTTGGTCGTCTGGATTTGGATCAAAGGCTGAGAGTTAAGACGCCCTTTGAAGACGTTTTCCTCACCTGACGCTTTCTGCCCTCCGCTGGGCTGGGATCAATCCCCCCTCTTTTGGGCTCATTCACTCGGAATTTTTGTACGCTCTAAAATGGCAAGAGCACGTAGCTGAAATGAAAGCCTTTAGATACAGAATTGTAAGAATAAAACGTGATTTTATTCATGAAATGTCGGAGTAAACATCCTTTCTTTAAGGATAAAAGAGGGAAGGATAGTTGGGCCTGGGCACCGCAGTCTTTTATCTTGCAGGGCCTCATTTTTTGGATTCAATAGACTCCAAATATATGAATGTGTGAACTCTGCAAAGAAGCGACCAAAGTTTCTTTTGAAGTGTAACACAGATATTTTATTATGCAGTAACTTTTCGAGTTAACTACTGCTTTTATTTTGGGAGCCCTGAAGTACTATTCTTCCCTGTTTTATTCTGTCTCAGTCGCACAAAATCCTTTCATTCGATTTCTTTTCTTTCCTTCCTTTCTCCCATCTGCCATTTTTTCTCTCCCTCCCTCCCTCCATCCCCTTGCACCGAGCCTTGTTAAACCGGCCTCGGTGCTCGTGTGGCAGGACTCCCTGGCTGAGCCACATTTGGCAGCCCTGCTGTAACAAAGCTGAGCTGCCTGTGGGATGACTGAGTGGGCATTTGGTAACCCCAACCTCCCATCCTCCCCCCTTCGCTTGTTCTCGCTCCTCCACTTCCATACCATATTTTCTCCAACTCCTCCCTCGTTTTCCCCCTCAGCCTCTCCCAGCTCTCATTAATTGTTGCCGTTTGTCCCTCACTGTCCATCCTCCTACCTTTCTTTCACTTAGTGTGTCTTCCGGTTCCCAGTTCTGTGTAATCGTGTCTGTTCAGCCCTCGCGCTCCTCGCTGCATCCTTCCTTCATCTCCTGATTTCCTTTTTGAAAGCGGATAGAGCTGTCAGTGTGTGACAGGGATACAAAAGACAAAAGGGTGGGCAGACAATAGCAAATTAAAGCAGACTCACAGAAGTAAATGAATATGGGTTTTGGTCAACTATGGCAATTTAGAGGAGGATATGAGGGTTTCAAAATTGTCTTGGGGGAGTTGAAGGGAGGGAGAGATGTGAGGCAAAGATACTGCGTGAGGTGTCTGAGGCACAACTGTAAGCTAGTTTATGAATTCAAGTTTGGCCTATTCATTTGGCCTATATGGCCCAGCTCTCTGCACAGGACAGGCGCCATCATAGATCTGTGTTCAGGATTGAGAATAGGGAAACATAACATTTTAACAGACAAACTAGATGCACAATTGGGAGAAAATATCATGTATTTTAAATGTCTGACAGCCCGTCACTAACATTTTAGTCCCGTCCCTTCTTGTTTCTCTCTGAAAACAAAACCTACTTTTTGTCATCGTCTCGTCTTAGCCATGGAAAAGGTCGCTGACGAGCATTTTTCCTTATAGTTTTAGATAACGAAATTAGCTCTGATGACAGGGAGATGACCAGATTGCTTGTTCTCACAAAAAAAAATCATGCTCACTGAAGAGGATGTGTCTTAACACACAAAGGCAATGTGATTCCAGCATGTTTAAGTGCCATTTTAAGAGTTTGAAGTGTATTTCGGTGATTATTTGATTCAAATCATGAATTGAATGTGACATGGAATTTTCATATCCTCCCATGTGGAGAACAGCAATGAACACAACGCAAACATGAACCGCTAACAGCTCGCTCCACCAACTTGCAATGGTGCCAATTAGACTGCACAGTATTACGTATTCATGCTGAAATGATATACTGTGCAGCTCTTGTGCCCATTAGCTGATATGTTAACAGATATAGAGGGAAAAAATGGGCTTCAGTTGTAACCGACAGTGTAACTCACTCAAGCCATGGTACTATTCCACTTCCTGTTTACATCCCAGAGCGATATATTATCTCCTAAAAATCAATAAGACAGAGAGCACGATAGCAGTGACAGACAAGCGGCGTAGAGCAGAGTGTAAAAACATCCAGTGTCCTCCTGACTTTTTGTCTGCGTGGAGCAAACAAGCATCTCAACTCTGAGATCTGAGTAACAGAATTCACACACCCCCAAAAGACACAAAGATCAGCGTTGCCCAAAGTAAAAGTAAAGCGAGTAAAAATGTTCTTGAATTATGTACGATCCCAATTATCTTATTGTTTCATTATGCTTTGCCATCTATCACCGACTATCTAAAATAGAACCCCATGTGAAAAGGTTGGTATCAGCCTTTACAATCAGCTGTACTGAACGTGTACGCAGGTCTTAAGCAGACCTCTGACTATTGATTGACGTTTGGAAAAAGGAAAAAAAAGGATTGAAAGCTGAGGCCAAGGAAATTAGGAGACTCTACAAATCATCAGGAACAAAGCAAAGCCTTTAATCAGTCCAAACAGACTCTCTGCTTTAGTGCTGGAGGTGTGAGAGGAAATCAATGAGTCGCTGATGTGACCTTTTCAACCACTCACCCACACACACACACACACACACACACACACACACACACACACACACACACACACACACACACACACATACAAAATCCTCTTGAGAATCTGAACAAACAAGCAGTGATGAGATCAGAGGTCTATTGTGTCCTGAACAGATTACACCCTGCGAGTCTATGTGTTGTTGTTGTGTGTGTGTGTGTGTGTGTGTGTGTGTGTGTGTGTGTGTGTGTGTGTGTGTGTGTGTGTGTGTGTGTGTGTGTGTGCAGGCATAGAGTTAAGTGTATTACAAAGTTTTTACTGGATAATTGAAAAGACGGGAGAAGAAGTTCGACTGGCAGCATGCCAAGACAGCGTCCACCGGGTGTTGAATGGTTACATACGAGGTGCTCGTATTGTATAAGTGAGCTGTCAATGACAGGATTAGTTACCTGTTCTTTATCTGCTCTGTGAAGAGAGATGTAATGTCAAAGGGCAAAATAAGATGGTTTAATCATCTTTAAGCACAAAGTGAATAAGTGAGTGAGAAGTAAATAAAAGCAGTTTACACTCTCGGTTGCTTGTTCTCAGGTTCTTCTCGTAAAGACTTTATCCTGCAATAAACTTCTGGAATTTACATGTTATAATCTGCGTTATTGATTGTACCAGATACTCAAATATTCCCTTCTGGCGGTCTGCGTTTATGAATGCCAGAGAGAATGCTGTTATGGATGCTGCACACCCACAGTAGCAGCAGGAGAACATTGTTGAGAAGCCTGAATAAAAATCAACACAGGTTTACAGGTTTCTGTCAGTCAAATAAAGAAAATAGTGGGGTGCTTGTCGAGCACAGACAGCTGCCATGGCCAATAGTGGTGCAATTTAAACAGGATCATGACATTATTTGTCTCTCACCATTCACTACCATGCAGACCTCACCTCTCTGTCTTTTGTTAGGCGTAAAGTTTGAACATTGTTACTGAATATCTCTGGTCAAATTTGGGTGTGAATAAAATATAATTAGTTTTGTGATATGTTTGTATTTAAAGTAAGACCTAATGTGCTTCTTTTGTTTTCTCTTTCAGTATGTTATGTACTGTACATTCTTGTGCATGTAAAAGTTAAAAAAGTCAGAAGCACCAACAGAAGCTCTCCTCTCCTCCAGAGAACACTGCTCCTGAAACGCATCGTTAGTCGTCCCCCCTTTAGTTCTGTGACTTTGTGACATCACACATTTAGCACTGCTGCCTTGTTGTTGTTAGTGGTGCATTGTCAGGTGTGTGTGTGTGTGTGTGTGTGTGTGTGTGAGTTGACCAATCAGAGCAGACTGGGTAATCAGGAGGGGGGCCTTAAAGAGACAGGGGCTAAAACAGAGGGGGACTACAGTGCTGCAGTACTGGACAATATGGGAAAAGTGAAGAAAAAGATGTTTTTTTTAGTATTAAAGCATGTATTCAGCCAGTGATAAAATAACATTATGAACTTGAAAATGAGCATAGCATACCTTTAGTTTAAGCATTCACAGACTGTTGTTTGTGTTACAGTGTTGAAAATGTACTGATTTTCTGAGGAAACCATGTTTCCTGTGTTTGAGCAACAACATGGGTCTGTTACCCAACAGGATTAACATTAAAATTCCTAATGTTAACAAAAGTGGAAAGTGTGAACTCGCCCTATTAATCAAATTCAACCCAACCTAAGCAGGTTGTGTATTTAAAGCAACATTATGTAGAAATTGTTATTTTGAGCCATTTGGAACTCCCCTACTGTTTCTGAGTGCCACCACTGATGTAATGTAGGTGCTAACTACAAACAAAACTTATTGCGACATACAAAGTTATCTCTTGAAAACATGAAACGAGCTATGTGGGGCAGAGTGGCTGAGACAGAGACACCAGCCACCCTATTACAAGACACTGAACCATCAAAATGATTTTGAAGCTGTTGTTGAGGTTGCTTTAATGGGTGAGTCCTTGGCCCTTGCCACACCCTTCCACCAGGTTTTCTGAAAATTGGTCCAATAGTTTCTCTGTCATCTGGCTGACAAACAAACAGATAATCAAATGGACCAAAAACATAACTTCCTGGTTGGAGGTAATAAATCTGCAGATTTCTTTGCTCCCTGCAAATGCTTCTGCCTTTGTCTTTCTGCCTTTGGCGACCAAAAGGCACAACAGCGATCGGTTTGAAAAATAACAACCCTCCCAAACATAAATTCAATGAACTTTATGTGATGCAGGTGCATGGTAAGAAACACAGCTCTGCACCGGCAAAGTGGCATTTCCTGTGGCGTTCTTTGCTGGGCTGGGCTGGTTTAATATTTTGGTGACACCAACCGTGCCACAGTGGGAGGTGAGGGTGTGCCATGCAATCTGTAGTCACTAACTTTGAGAAGGGAAACAGCCCAGAACACCCACAATAACCTCTCTAAAAAAACACGAAACCCCTTCATTCATTCTTTTATCATTGCTTTGTTGGTCGGCATCACATTCATGTACATTCTTCAAACAGCCTGATGACATTACACAAAAAATAATATTACTCTAACCATGGCAGATCATGTATCCCAGCCCACCTCCAGATCGTTTGAAAATGTGGTGTTGAGTTCCAATAATGGAGCCAAGGTCAGATTGATTGACGAAGGGTAATCAATGACAAGTCAGATGGCTCAACAGGCTTAGCAGCACACAGCACAAACTTGAAATTGGCCCACACGTCTTCTCTTGTTGTGAATTTACTCAGTGCCCGCGGGGACACTTAGAGCAGCGGGCCAGTCAGAACCGCAGAGAGGGAAAACTCATTTTTAGCGTTACACTAGCCTAATTAAACGCGTGACATCTGACAATGCATGTTTTGGATGCAGCATCCATTATCTCTCCATGAAACGTGCTTGTCGCTGGATTGCACCATTAGCGGCAGAGGAAGTACCTGCCACAGCACATGAAAAGCGAGGCGCCTTGGCGACATAAAGCAGTGGGGCTACCATGGCGAACGCAGCTACACTTGATGATTGGCAGCGCTGATGATCAGAGGCAAAGCTGCTCGGTGTTTGTTCTTCCATGAGCTTCATATTGGGAGAGAATCTGGCTGTGGCTGCTAATTCCTGACTTTATCTCTCTTAATGAGCAACGGTTGGGAGCTGCCACTCAGGAGAGGATGTGTGTACTGTGATTAGTATCTGTGCACACCGTCTGTGTGTGTTATTGGAAGAGTGGGGGTCTTCTGTTATGAGCCTGAAAACACCAGGGGCACTTAAGACATGACATTTACGTGCCTCATAATTAACACTGGGGCCTTGCCTTGTGTGTAGTGTGTGTGTGTGTGTGTGTGTGTGTAAATGCATAATAACTCTTGCCTAAAGGTCTCTCAGAGTAATCAAACAGGATTGAGTAGATTTATTTGTAGTTTGCAAACTTAACTTTTTGTTTTGTGCTTGTTATATGAGATTGATAAACCCCCTGGAACTAAACCTGCACATATTTCTGTATGTTCATCTCTAAGACTCCAAAGCTAGCAACACACAGGCTAACTAATGAAAGTGCAAGAGCCTGGTGATAATCAGTCTTAACAGTGCAATGAACTACAGCACGTTAAGGTAAAATTCAGACTGCTTGCCCTTTTTTAGCATTCTGTATCAAAGCACTAAGTAAGCAGTTTGCCTCTGCTGAGATCAAGGAGACAGTAACCCCAGTCACCACTCAGTTGCCCCTGGTTACAGCATCCCTATGTTCTCCTCCCATGAGGCCTTATGGGCTGCTGTTGCCATGACACTAAAGTCAACCCCTTCCCCCGAAATGAATTCCTCTGCACAAGACCAAAAGCACCGTTCTTTTTTTTTAGCTGCTGGCCTTCAGTTTGTACTCCGCTCTCAGGTGTCGATCACTTTCCGAGGACACTTAAAAAAGTTTCTTTATGATTTTTCAGATGGGTCGAGTCTAAAGTCAATTCAATATGTAGTTGATCAACAGAACACCAACCTGAACAACTAAAAACGCATTTAGAGTTTTTGTATGATCTTTAGCCATGCTAGCAGCATGCCTCTAGGAATGGCCAAATCAACTGGCTCCTCACTCACGTCCAGACTGAGACATACTGCGGGGTCAAAACGTCTGAGAGTGAAAAGTTAACTTTTTGGTTGATTTTTTTGAGTCTCATTCCCAACTCGTCAAATAATGACACTTTGGGATTTATCCCAGCATGATTTGACAGTGTTTCCCAAAGCTTGTTGTGAAGTCACAGAATGAATGGCTCTCTCAGTCTTTAAGTGTCCCCCTACTTGTTTAATGCGGTTGAGGTCAGGTGGGTGCGGAGGAAAGTCCATGACAGTCACGACTTGATCTTCTTTGGTCTTCAAGTAGTTCTTGCAAAGCTTTGGGGTTTGTTTCAGGACTTTTTGACTCTACTATATATACTATAACTTAGCTCTAAAAGTTTTTACAAACGTTCATAGTGATAAGAGGATGACTTCATTTGACTTTTATGATCCCCTGACTTTTCTTGTCTCCTTCCACCATCAGGTTGACATAAGTGGTTTTAATTAAAATGTGTCAAACTATTAAGTGGATTGTCATGAACTTTGTTACAGCTATCCGTCTGTACAATAGAACAGAAGTCTCAGAAGTTTTTAATTTGTCCATTTCTTTATGAGCAAATGATAGACAGTCCCTTACCTGCAGCATGTGTTTTGCACTCATTAGCAAATGTTAGCATGCTAACAGGCTAAACTAAGATGATTAACATGGTAAACATAACTGCTAAACATAACTGTGTTCAGAGTGTCACTATGAGCTAGGCTTGGGCGATACCCAAATTGTGATATGATGATTCTGTTGTGCCCAAACATTGCGATACAGGATATTATCATCTTACCGTGTCATAAAGCCTAATTCAAATTCCCTGGTTTGCCATTTTCATAATCACCAAACTGGCGTGCTGGCGTTCTTAGAAAAGTCCTCCGTGTCTGTCTCATATTCATTCATAAATATCATGATATTTGATAATATCAAAAAAAACACACTCAGACTATGGTGATAATACACTCATGACAGCATAATGATATCATATTCCAGTTCTGTTCCTAAGTCCTACACAGTGGATCATTAAGCACCACTGTACCTGAGGACAGCCTCAGAGAGCAGTCAGAGTGGAAATATGCCAAACATTTGTTCGTTCCAGCCATACAAGTATCCAGACCTGCTGCTTTTTTCTTTAATATTGTAGTAAAGTAAGCATGTTTGGCATACAGAGCAATCTGAAGACGTCATCATGGGCCTTGGGAAGTTGTTTTGGGAATGATTTGCTATTTTTTATGCCTAGTTAATGATGTTGAGGATGAGCTGCAGTCTGAGTTAAGCCCAGGAAGCTGCCTCATGGACATAAGTAACTAACTGTTTGAACATTTCTCTGTTGAAGCAGCTCTCACTTGAAACTCTCTGAATTTGTCTGAAGTGCGCACAGAGCCTAGCTGACCCTCGTGACTCTGCCTCACACTGTATGGCTACTCTCTGTTTGGTGAAGCAGTCTGTCACATATTTGCCGTCCCTGTCGCCTCTAATCTTAGTGTGACTTTAATTTTTATTTAATATTTGCTCTTCTCCACACCCACAGCTTTGCCCCAGCCTGCAGATCACAGCTGCTCCCGTATCGCCGACACACTCCACCGACTCTCTGTCGAGTTACATCTAATATTCACCTCGCAGCTGGCATCTCGTACAACATCTGTTACCTACAGACATACACGCACGTCATGTCACCCAGAGGATTGTTTTCAAAGGGAGAGAAATAGTTTTTGTAATTCTAATCGTAGCATAGCTCAGTGGCTGGCAGCGTAGTCTCGCAGTGAACGACCTAGGTTTAAAATCCCAGGCCGGGTCCTCTCTGTATGGGGCTCGCATCAGTTTGCTCGGGGTTTTTCATGCTTTCAACACGCAGAAGGTCACAGTTTTGAGCGAGGTTTTTCTTTCAGAGCGTGAGCAGTGATGGCAGCCTCATTGTGTCCCGCTGACTTCAAAACCCATGCATGCCGGAATAGCCTCCAGTCCCCGCTGACCACGCATGGAAACAGGCACAATTACAAAACGAATACATTTGAATTCGGTATGTGAGTCAGACGCCACAGGAAATTCTCATGCAAATACTTGAAGAACAATTTTATTTTCTGACATCATTCGCGTTCCATTCAACCACGGACGAGGCTCGGCTCCACTAATAGATGCGCTGACAAATCGGGATGTCGGCGCCCCCCCCCCTGCGCGGCACCTTCCGTCTGTATCTTGTTTATGAATCACACGGCTGCCAGGTTGAACAGACAAAGACACGTCAGGTTAAAGGCCAGAGATTTCATTTTCGGCCGACAGATATTAGCAGCTCATATAAATTCCGTCACGACGACACGCCGCACGCGCTTCCCCTGCTGCTGATTTGCTGGCTCGAGGCTCAAACGAGCTCTATCATCTCCTTCCCTGCGTGGAAGTGTTGAGTGGCATAGAGACAGCAGCATACACGCAATCTCATGCTCTTTACCGACAATCTCAGGGTTATCAAAGTACGGAATGGCACCAGAGTTTACTGTCTAGAATTTGGGATGAAACAATGCTATCTTGATCTGCTGTGGCGCTCCCAGCATCCAACAGATATCATTATGGAAAAGTTCATTACTATTTAAAAAAAGACAGCTGTTCGTGCCATTTACTGAAGGCCACTGGAATTACCTGTGTGTGTGAGTGAGTGTGAGTGTGTGTGTGTGTGTGTGTGTGTGTGTGTGTGTGTGTGTGTGTATCTGTGCGCTGCGTTCACCGTCTGCCTTTGAGTCTCTCATCAGCCTTCCTTCGGCGAATCGGCTTTGCTCAGTGACAGAAAATGAATAAAGGCAAACTTTGACCCATCTCTTCCACTCCTTCTCTTCTTCTCTTCCCTTCTCTTTCATGAGGATGCCGCTTTCCATGACAGAGAGAGAGAGAGAGAGAGAGAGAGAGAGAGAGAGAGAGAGAGAGAACGAATGGTGGTGGTGGTGGGGGATATAATTGAAACATTTTAATCCCCCATGGAAATAAAAAGCAGAGTTTTTCATTAGTAGTTCCGTGTGATGACGGAGGGAGTGGATGGGAAAGTGGCAGGGATTGTTCAGGGTGGAGAAGGGAGGGAGAAGGAGAAGAAGAAGAAGAAAAAGAGCAAACAGTGATTAAAAACCAATTCCTGATCACACACTGCCTCCAGCTCATTCCCATTCGCTCTCCTATTTCACATTTCTCTCTGATTCCTCTTCTCGTTTCCTCCATCCACTTGCAGTTGAACCCCCTCCTCCTCTCCGTTCTCCACTCTTCTCTTCTCTTTTTTTTTCTCCACCTGTCAGACATTTCTACAGCTCTATTAATCATCACTCTGCACATGCCATGACAGCGGCACTGGCCATGTCAAATTCTTTGTAAACTAAAATGCCATTTAAGCCTGTCAAGTGTGATTGTTGCTGTTGTGAAAGCACTTTGTGCGGTCCCAAGCATCTGGTTAGATTTTGGTGAAACGTCTCATCTGGGCACGTCTGACATATACAGACATACAGTAGGTGTAGACTGTTGAGCTCACAAGCTGCAACCAGTAAGGTGAATAGTTGAATACCTCAACATTTGGTTGAATTGGCTGTCATGGGACAGTATATCCATATTGCATCCTTATCTTGATATGAGACTTTATATTCTCTTGGAGTTGTATAGATATTGTTGTCATATGTCATATAGACATTGTCAATCCTGGTTTTAAAGACATGCTTTACAGTGAAGTGATGTCATTTCTGAACTCACCAGACTGCTCTACATGTTAGAATACTTGCTCTACCCACTTAGTCATTATAGCCACATTACTGATGACTATTGAAAATGTCACCACAATGTCAAAATGTCATTATTCCATCGCCCCTCAGAACAGACACAACAAGGGTGATAGCTGAAATGCCCGATTTGAAATAGGACAGCCCTTCAAGACCCTCATGCCTCATTAGAGGGTCCCAATTCGGCGATTTCAGCTTTGGCGATTTGTCTAACATTACTGTGACAATATTTTCACAGTGCCACCTGTCAGTTATCTGATGAAGAAAGAAATGCCTGGACGCTCACAGTTTGTACCAAACATCATGCTATCAATCAAGCCATCAAATTAAAAACCAAGACTGCCTCCTTACCTGGCAAGTAGCGGTGCTAATATTTAAAGGTCAGTATTAGCAACATTAGCTGCCAATCTGCGTTGATTGTCACAGTTGCACAGAAAGAAGACACACAGGCACGTAGGTGAAACAACAAGCTAGATTTGATGTTCAGAGACTGAAATCCAAAAAGCACATAAAACAGGGCAGGCAGTGGAAGGTCCAAGGGAAAGAGAAATACAAAACTGAGGACAAACTAGAAGCCACGAGGAACACAGGGAACACAAAAGGACCAGGGAACAGACAGTAGAACAGGAGACGTGTGGACAGAAACAGGACTGAAGACTTGTTTATGAATCACACGGCTGCCAGGTTGAACAGACAAAAACACGTCAGGTTAAAGGCCAGAGATTTCATTTTCGGCCGACAGATATTAGCAGCTCATATAAATTCCGTCACGACGACAAGCAAAAAAACAGCAAAGACCGAGTCTGCACAGCACAGGGTTCAATACAAACTAAACTTAGGAAGGGATAAGATGCAGGTGGAGCGACACTGGGACAGTGCAGTGCTAGCGAGGCTGATTTGAGACAGGCGTGGGGGGGGAAATCAGACTCGGGGACGCAGGTGGGAAACAGAACACTAGGAACACTGGTGAGCAGAGAGTAAAAAGAGACAACAAGACATGAGAGGATATAACTACGATATGAAATAACCTACAAAAACAAGAACATCACACTGATGATTGAGGACTGGTACCAAGTGCAAAAACTTTGCTGCTGGACTTAAGTTTAGCTACTGCAACATCAGCTAAGTAATAGTAGTTGTTTTATACTTTTCATAGAGAAAAGTTAGTTGGAAGTGTGCCTCTGAAAAACCTTTGTTTGGATACCTGACTGCTGGATGTGAATGCCAGAATTGGAGTGAGTGGGATAAGTGCTAGGAGCATGGAATGGAACGATCTAGGGCTTATGAAGAGCTTTTTAGGAGATTGCAAAATAAGAATATATATTGTAATATAGACTTATATGTTAAGGCCGTCTTGCCAAACCCTAGCTCAGCAAGTGATTCAATTTCTCCAGCTCAAAGTAGGTTATGAAAGCGATGGAGGCTCTTTGTTTTATTGTTTTGGTGACACTCCTCCAAATGCGAGATGAATCTGTTATGAGGGTTCAGTTCAAGCATCTCTGAGGAATATTTACTTTAAATGAACATGTAGATGAAGATGACTGTATTTGTTTGCTTTGCCCCCCCAAAAAAAGCACCTTTTCTAGCTGTGAGTGGAACCTCCACTGCAACCAACATATGCAGTGGGCTTGAGTTCAAACCCAGGACAGAGAGTCCGTGATGCACTCGCCAGTAACTGAAAGCAAACAACATATTTATCAAGTCCTTTCATATGGATTATGACAGCTTGACAGTAAGTAAACTCCCCGGGGGAAATGATTCCCTTGTAGTCAGAAGCAATAAATATTAGCATCTTCATGCTCGAAACCAGAGCACTTCATTTTAAATAAAGGAAGTTACGTTGATGCTTGTAATGGGAACAAATCTGTCTATGCATTAGCACAATATGGACAGCCTCCCCGACAAGCTTGTTAATCTGCCAAGCCACCAGGGCTCCATGTGATGATAACATTAACAACAAAGAGGGCCGGCACAACATGCAGAAATGGCCTCATTTGACGCTCTGACGTTCTATTATCTGCCATTAAACACCATCACGCTGCATTAAAAAAGCACTGTTGTGGGCAACAGTAGTCAATTACAGGCTGGTGAAGGAGCATATCTGGCTCTAACAGGAACCATAAAACACCATTTGTGCAAATGAGGCCTCCCCAAAGGGCTGATTGAAGTAGGAGAGGCCGCCAATGGGCTTCATACGTTGGGATCCGCTGTGGAGACAGGCACCTGAATGCATCATCCTCACTAGCGCACTGACACGGTGCTATTATCTGCCATCACCCAGGATTACTCATCATTAGGATAGACCCACACACACACACACACACACACACACACACACACACACACACACACACACACACACACACACATTCGCACACATCTTCTCAATGCCACTTCACCCATTGCTTTGTGTGCAGCCACACTCCTCTAATAACAACATTATTATGTTCAGCCAGCAGATTGATCATGATTACATCATTCCACTCTGCTGAGACAGAAAATAGATAAAAGTGACTGATGATCATCTGCTGGAGTTCATCTCTTCATCAGATAGACAGACAGACAGACAGTATATTGTTTACACCAGGGAACAATTTGTCTCTGAGGAGATGGAGAGAATCATATCCTTCCCATTAAGACAAATTACGAGCCAAATCTCTGTTTTTATTAGAAATTAGAATGCAAGTGATGCTTGAGCTGCACACAAAGCAGCTTGTTAAGTTCAGACACATAACACACACAATATGAATTTAAACAATGTGCCTTTCTGGATATTTGAACAGTTCTCATGCTGTTGGATTTAAACATGCAATATGTAGGAAAAAAACGTTTGTTAAATGTCTAAGAACAACCAGACCTTTGCTATATATTTTGTCATGTGAGTTTACTGTAATAGTAAGTTTTTGTTTCACAGCCTACCTTCTGGGATGGGTTGAGGAAGGAAGTTTACATGCAATCAAACGTAACGTAAGATAAGATGAGATAAGACAGAACTTCAGGATAATAATAATAATAATAATAATAATAATAATAATAATAATAATAATAATAATAATAATAATAATAATAATAATAATAAAAATTAACACGATTGACAGCCAGTGAATAATCATTTCAGTCCTTTCCACTGAAAAGACCAAAGTGATGGTTATGTATATCAGAGATTATAGATGTTTAAGGTCAGAGCTGTTACCAGGAGCCTAAAAGGTGGAGTATCATGATCCTTGTTGATCATTCATTTCAAAGGAATCATAGGTTGTCTCAGACTGCTGCTCAGTGAACATTCACCTTGATCATTTTTCAAAGTTGCATTACTGTCACATTTATAACAGCATAGCTTGTTCACTTGAAATCAAAAATTCAAAACCGGACCGGGGGTATCTTGGTGGCCCAGGTTTGACCATTGACGCATGTCATCCTTTTTCTGTCCCTCCCTCCATTTGCCTTAATGTCATTCTCTCCATTGAATGCCAGTAAGGACAAGCTCAGAAAGTACTTAAATAACTGGAGCACCATGCAACTAGCAAATAGGCAGCAACTGGGGGGGAGTTTGCTTCCTGGAGATCAATCTAGAAAGCCTGAGGTATGCTGGGTAGAAAATTCATGGATTCATTTCAGTTAAAGGGCTGAAATATGCAAAACTGTTGGTATGGTTCCTTAAAATCCCTATGATGTTTGAATCGTTTGCTGATCTGGCCTCAGTTGGGGTTGAGGTTTCACTTAAAAGTTCTATGAATCATTGTACCTTGTTGTTCGCAGGATCTGCTTGGTTATTACAGACATCATAAAGCAATCAGCAAACAAAAAAGGTTTCATCTTTTTGTTAAAATAACTAAATATTCATGACTTTAAGGTTCCATGTTCTATGTAGAGTATTCAGTCACAGATCCTCCCATGTCCTCCAAACCAAGGTTAAGAATGAATGATGACAAAAGGAAATTGAACTGATCCCGGCTGGTCTTTGAAGCCTTTTGTCTCCAAACGCAGTGCTCACTGCCAGCTCATTTATGTCTGCTAGAGGTGGTGACCCAGTTTGCAGAATAATGGAGAGATCATTTCACTGTGCTGCCATGGTACCTGTTACCAGTGTTAGCTGGCTAGTCGGGTCAGGTGAGACAGTATGACTGGTTGGATCTCATAAACTTTTTCAAATGGACTTCTGCGCTAAATGCTTTTTTTTTTTTTTTTTTTTTTTTACATCATGTGAAATCAAACTGTAGAGAGACAAGTAAATAGTGGTGTGATACTTCAATCCAGTGTCTGGCTCAAAGGGTACTTTCGCAGGGTGGGACACTAGCCAGCAAGAAGATCCGACTGAACCGTAGGAGACAACAGCTTAGGAAGCTGACTGGTTAGAAAGTGAGACACGGCTGTTCCATTTCTGAAAACAATGTTTCCTGAGGGACTGCTAAGTGAGATGCCAAATTATTATATGTGTGAAAGTGTGTGTGTGTGCGTGTGTGTGTGTGTGTGTGTGTGTGTGTGTGTGTGTGTGTGTGTGTGTGTGTTCCAGGTGGGCTGCCGTGATGGATAGGGGGAAAGGACAAGAGCTGACAGCTCCGTGAGAATCACTCCTGTTCCTCATCTATCAGATGAAACAGCTCACTGGCAGCCTCACACATACACAAAGGCACACACACTCGCGCACCCTCATCCGCACACACACAGATTGTCCTCTCCCGCTGATAAGGATTATTGGCAAAAGTGAGATAATTTAGACAAAGAGTGAAACCAGCTCCTAGAGCAAATCTCTACTCTCTCACTGACAAAGCAGGTGAGTGTGTCTGTAGAGGTAATAAAGACATAAAGACAAAGATGAGAGAGACAGGCAATAGTTGCATCATGAGCGCTGGAAGTTGTTAAGTGATTAAGAGAGGAAGATAAGAAAACAGGAGAATGGGAAAAGGGAAAAAGAGAACAAAAAAATAGGAAAAGAGGTAGAAGAGTATTTGTGTGTGTGTTAATGGTTATACAGAGGGTGTTATCATGAGCCTGAAAGGAGGGTCAATTCCCCCCTTCTTGTTGCTATGACAACCCGTCACGTAGCACCCCAAAAATAATGATAAACAGCAAGAGAGAGAGAAAGAAAGAGAGAGAGATGAGAGAGGATGGAGAGAGGACACGGGGAGCAGATATCTTCTTCACAAACTAACATGGTTCATGGTGTGTACAAACATATGCAGGCAGGCTGAATGTGTGTGTGTGTGTGTGTGTGTGAAGGAAAGAGCAGTGAAGACACGCTCGGTCTCTCCTCGTCCTCGGTGGTGTGTGCAGGAAGTGGAGCCCAGCAGGAAGAAGGATGTGCTAATTGCTCGTCTTTAGTCTTCACGGAGAAAAGACAGAGCAGTTAGCGCAGTGGGTCCGCCGCTCCAGCAGTCCCTCACTCTTTCTTTCTTTCTTTCTTTTTCTCTCTTTCTGTCTTCAAAATCCTGATGTCTCTACCCTCGAGTGTTGACCCTCGACCCTCTCACACTGTCCCGATGCTTCCGAAGACAGGGCCTCCCTCAGTGCTAGTCAAACAGAGGCTCCACTCAGTGATGCACAAACGCTGGTCCAGAGCATAGTGGAGGGGGAGGTTTTTTTTCTTGAAGCCTTGATTTGAGCTAGTCCGGACCAGAGACTTACATTCGGAATGAATAGCAATTTGTTGGTTCTGTGCTAGTGTGAACATGTTGCTGAAGGTAGAGGTCTGACCCACTGAAAACCTGCCTGAAACCTGATTAGGGATGCCACACTGAGGACATTTTGCCATCGGTTGATACACCACACTCGTGACAACACCGGTATTACTGATTCCACCGAACATTTGATATCAAAAGATATTTGGTGATGATGCTCCACATCTGTAGCGTTTACTTTGATCTATAACAGTCAGATCTTCCTTGAGGGTTCATTACTAAAGGAACGATTCTCCCAAAAAATGGAAATTCATTCTTAATCCACTCAACTCCACGCTGATGGAAAGTCAGATGAAGTTTCATAGTCCATGAATAATTTCTGGAACTTAACACCGAAACAGCATTGCATTTCTCCTGCACTACTGAAGAAGGTTGGGACTTGTTTTAAAATGTAAAAAAAAAAAAAAGAAAAGAAAAGAAATGAAAAAAGGAAAAAAAAAACACATAAAATGACTCCATCTGGTGTAATCCAAGTCTCTGGAATCCCCGAGATCGAAAATTAGCACTTGCGACATCTTCAGACAGAGTCAGACAGGCTAACACTTCCACTTTTGCAGCCTACTGTGAAATTTGGCTTTAAAACAGTGTAAATAGAGTATTTTCAAATCAATTTGCGAACCGTGGGCTTCTGAAGGCTTGGATTACGCCGGGCTAGCTGTATGGACTCATCCAGTGGTTTTTTTTTTTCCCCGTTGTTCCAAGCCCCCTTCTGCTTCAGGTGTTTTGAGAGGATGCTGCAACACTGTTCTGCTGTGACACTCCAGAAATGTTTCTTGGACTACAAAACTTTGCCTGTCACATGACAAAATTTCCACTTTTTGGTTGAACTTTTTCTATCAGGTCTATCAGAAACCCCCAACACTGACCACAGCAACTGTAGCTGGTCCAGGGAGGTGTTACAAAGTATGGCATGTTATTACCTGGTTTAACCAACTTCGCCTTGGTTTAGAAATTATCACCAGCTTAGACCTGACTGGTGATATATTAAACAACAGAATACTGAATTTTATGTCATGACTGTATGAATTATTGAATGGTTTCTGATGCTTGGGCTCTTTATAATTGGCTCTCCGCTGGATTTCAGTCTATACAACCATATCCAGTTGTTCGACATCTTGTGAGGCTGTGAATACTCGCGTTGTTGCTCAAGTTTGAAGATCGGACTCCCTCCACTCTGTGCTACATCTCTGCTGCTGCTGCTGTACAGAGCAGACACTTTCAGAAAGTGGAGTGTCCCTCATTCAGCTAAGTATTATAACAAGCTCGGTGTCACAGAAGTACCCCAGGAACTATAGTTGCCATCCAGAGATGAGTAATAAAGTAACACTAATGTTAAGCACACACTGGTTGAAACATTGACTCCCTTGTCAAGGCTCACGTCTCCCTCTCATATAAAAGGTTTTTTTTATTTGATGAACATGGGCACTGATATAGTAACATTTTTAAAAAATGGGTGTCATTTCTATTATAAACAAAACAAAAAAGCAGTCCACTCATGGTCGCAGAGTGATGTTGCAGTGTGATGTGCCTCTCAGTCCAACAAAAAAAACTAACAAAAAAAAAACAGTCAGCAGCTTGGAGACAGCACATTAATTGAAAATCAAAAGTGGCAGTGTAGCTGTTACAAAATTAACATTAATTAGCTACGCTGATGTAATCTGCTGCTCGCTGATCTTTTTAACAGATGACAGCAACCATCGTTTCCCACTATAAATGAGAAGCCAGCCAATGTTACCTGCATTGTTTCAGTTATTGGTCTTTGCTAATGAAAATGAGTGAGGAGAGATTAAAGGTTTGATGAGAGATTTGTTAGTGTCGAAGAACCCAACCCTCATTTTGCCACGTTATCAGAGCTGATTGTGGTTGGTTTATTTAGTTTGTTAGCAGGTTGGTTGGTTGGGCGGCAGGTTGGTTGGCAGGTCTGTTAGTTGGTTGGATTTCTGGTTGGTTGGTTAGTTTGTTAGCAGGTCGGTTGGTTGGTTGGTTGGGCGGCAGGTTGGTTGGATTTTCGGTTGGTCGGTCGGTCTGTTTGGTGTAGATCTAGGCAACGGGACGGATCCAGGAATTATTTATCACTTATTTTGTGTTTCATGTATTTAATTATCCAAAATCGGATCCAAGTTAAAATACAGGTCCAGCTAATTCAAATATGTTTATTTGATATTGGATTAAGTCTTGAGTGAATAATAGCAGACCATCAGGCCTTGGCAGAGGTATGCATTGAGCGCCATTCCAGTTTTATTTTTGCATTTTTTTTTTCATTTACAGTAATTTACCAGAAATGTGTGCTTCCACATATTTGGCCCCAATTTTTATGATGTCAAATCATTGAAAACCTCAAAAGTTTGGTCAATTGTAACTGTTTATGGCAAAGAAACTCTACTTTTCTTTGTGTTTCCTCTGAGCTGGCACCCTCACTGTGACACTGACCTGGCCCCATTCAAGTGCTTTTCCATGTTGATTTGAGCACAGCCTTAGTGGAAAAGATGAATTTCACAGTCTACTTTATGGTAGTGCACAGGTTCAAAGCAATGTGATTTTAGTTAGTTGATTCAAGAAATATTTTTTAAGATACATTTTTTGAATAGTACCAGATCTGAATGTCAAATCAGATAATTGTCCATCAGAAGTGATTAATCAGGGCAGAGGCAGCTGCAGTCTGTTTTCTTTCACCGTGACTTTTAGTTGGTCGCTCTGCACATTTTTTTCCTTAAATCAGTCGGGTTAAAAACAAGCATCCACACCTTTGATGTTTACAAAGGTGAATCAAATCTTGAATCACTTTTGGATCACTTCACTGCTGACAGACAGCTTAAATAACTGGGTGCGTTGATGGCATTTTCACCACCTGTAATTTGCAACACTACAGATGGCACCGCAGCTGATTTCCATGATTGGCTAAACAAAGAGGGATTTAGCTGCTTGATTACCTTTTTGGTATTTTCTAAATGAAGATCGCTGATGAAAGTAGAAATGTGGAAATGCCATCCTGTTTATGACTCGGATAATGACACCCCAGTGGCATTATGAGGAAATAAAGCAGGGTTTCATTTATTCTACATAATGTGGAGGGAAGGTTTGTTTCTACCTTTGCCCAAACAACTTTAAATTAAGTGTTTTGTGAATTGTTAATTCAGAAATGTTTGAATTATTTAGAAAACACAGTCCTCTGTCATTATCTACTTTCAGAAGTCACATTTGTTCTTGCAGATTACATTGAACTCATCCTTATAAGCCAATCCCCTGCTACAAGCAGATCAGAAATGAGCGTGACACAGATTTGGATGAGTGTATTACATTGAAAGAAGCATGCTGGTTTACATTATACTGTCAGTAAAAGTGGATGAAAAAAAACAAAAGAAAAACAACTATTAAATCTTCAAAGAGGTTTGAGTCTGAGGGGACCTGTAGACAGCAAGTAAGTACAGAAGATGAAGACAGAGAGCCAGCAGCTGCTCTATCTAAACGCTCACACTGATGAGGTACATGGTACACTCTGTCCATGCAGGTCTGTGTGTGTGTGTGTGTGTGTGTGTGTGTGTGTGTGTGTGTGTGTGTGTGTGTGTGTGTTCTGTAATTTCCATAATTTAATCTTGCTATGCCATTAGGAGTACAGGACCTTGTATTAAGAGAACATGAAAAAGACCCAAACTACAGCACTGCAAACAGGAAATAGAATCAGCCGGTGGAGACATGGCACAGGTAATCAGAGCTGCGGTGGGCAGCGTCGGACGTCGGCAGGTCATTCAGTCCATTATACCGTGTGTCTTCCTTTTTCTCTGAGATTTTCTTGGAAATAAATGATGTGGGAACACAGCCAGTCAACCAGCTAGCAGGAAAGTAAGAAGAAGTAAGAAGTCACATTATTAGTGAGAACAAGATAAGAAGATTGATACAACTCTCGTGTCTCTAGTCTACAACAAGTATGGAGTGTCAACCAGCAGCTGGTTAGCTTAGCTGGTTAACTTAAAAGATAAGTTTGGCCGAAAATGTAGTCATTATCTTGTAAGGCCCATGACAATTGTCATGTGTCATGTGTTACTACCCACTTCCTATCTTTGTCTTTTTCCCACCTTTTCTCCTCAGTATGCCTGTGTTTTATTTTCTCATTAGCACTTGTGCAATTACGTCCATGTTTTTCCTTCACTCTTTGTTGGTTTGTCTGTGTTTCCTGTGTCTCTGATTAGTTCCCCATGGTTTGTCGTCTTTTTGTATTACTCTTCAGTTTTCTGGGATTACTTGCTGCCTTTTTGTTGTTTGCATTTTGGATTTTGTATTTCAAAAAGACATTACTTACAACTTTATTCATTTTCAAATCAATTTGGGATTGACTGAATTTTCATTTTTAAGTGCACCTGTCTTTCTGGGGCAAACTGCAAGCCTGTCTCTGTCTGAGGGCTAATGCCAACATTTTCTATTATAACACTGAAAATGTAAAAATGTTTGCTTGGACTGCCTCTTCATCTCCTCCCTGCTGTTTTAAAAGACGTTTCTGAGTGTTTGTCATTTCCCCCGCATTAAATTGACCATTTTGGATGGTAAAATAATGATCATTTCAGCAAATAGGTCAAATCTACAGTGTGTCAGCCGGAGGAGTCAGGATGCTCTTGGCTGTTGCATCACCTCCTCTGTTGCCAGCCTATGAGAGTGACTGTGAGGGTCGTGAGGGAGTTGCAGGGGTGAATTGGTGGCTGGAGGAGCAAAACTTCGATAAAAGGGAAGCAACCGAAATGTTTTATGACTGCCGTTCTGTAACTGACTGGTCGATTGCATGCAGAGAATTTCCCAAAGGAGACCATGCAAGTGGAACATTGCATTACGCTGTATATGTGTGAGAGGACACAGTGTGACAAAAAAAGGAACATATTGAAGTATTTGACAGTGAAGCCGGGGATTCCAGAAGCTGTAGTTTTTTTTTTATTAGACATGTGTAATTTGGAAATGGGGTTAACTAGCTCAGTTTTTTTGTTTTTTTTTTGCTTGACTGGTGCGTGTCTCTGCATTTACGTTGTGTTACTGGAGAATTCCTAAGTGGGTCTAACGGGGCTAGCTGGCTGCATGCAGAAAATTGGGTCACTGCTGAATTAAACACCAGTGCCTCTACTTTCAGTGCTGGTTCAGTGCTGCTGCGCCAGAGAAGGGCAGGTTAGAAATAGTCACCGCCACACAGTCTAAATAAACACTCGAGCACATGCGGACAGGAAGAGTGGGACCGGTGCTGTGAACATAAGAAGTGGCATTTCAGTAGTCCTCCGCAAACAAACATGCCTTCTGCCGAGGAAAGGTTATGCCAAGAGTCACAGAGAGAGAGACGCTTGTAAGGCGTTTTCTTACCCTGCGTCATCGTGCGCAGCCGTGGCACAATATGTGAGACTCAGCCTCTACTATCTCTAACAAGGAGCAGGAAGAGCGGAGGGATAAAAGTTATGGCGAGACTAATAGGGAGACAGGAAATAAAGGGAGGAGGAGAGGAGGTAGGAGTGTGGCTGGCCGTGGTTGTGGAGTTTCTGAAAGTTTTTTTTTAACAGTTTGTTAGGCTGTTTTGAAAACTGTGCGCAGCCTTTTCTCCTGAGTGGTCAAAACTCGAGTCAGAGGCAAAGAGCGTAGCTCTCGCTTTCTTTTTGCTGGATGTGTGTCAGCCATGCTGCTACTGCTGCTGCTGCTGCTGCACAAACCAGAAAAAAAAAAAACAAATGAAAAAAACAAGAAAATAGCTGCAAAAGAAAGAGAGAAAGACAGGGGCAATGACAAATGAATACATTAAAGAGAAATTCAGTAACATATGCTCACCTATTCCTGCAACTGAGGAGCAGCAAAGCAGAACAGACAAAGCAGACTTGAGAGTAGCACATTTGAATGCAGCCCTTTGTAAGGCTGCAGTCCTCCGGTCCCCGTGGGTTCCCCAGCGCTCTGCAGTGGCCCCATAGCTCAACCTGCTGCATCCAGTCAGACACACTCAAGGGCAAACACACTTCGAGGGCAAGGGAATAAATATTTGATATCAGCCTCTGCATCATGTGGTGAGACAGACAGCAAGGCATACTTAGAGAGAGTAGATGCAAGATGGAGTCAAAGCCCTGAGTAACTAGTCCCTGCTGCAGAGCCACCACTCCACCACACCAGTCAAACAGCAGACAGGGATGTTGGATCGGTTGTTTGTTGGACCAGTGTTTGCAGCGCTGGTTTGAACTAGACGCGGAATAGCAACACCTCACATCGTGTCACGGTCTTGCTGTATGTTCCAGCAGCCTTGTGACAGGGATTTCAGTTCAGGCAACTCAAACTACTGTACTTCATTATTGTTCGGAAAGGATTGGTTTTCAGGGTTAAATCTTCATAAAAACGTTACTGCTAGTGTTAGATGGGACCACCACAGCCTTAATCCTTTCTGTGCATCGAAAGAACAGTACACTGTGTGCCACATAACAGTCTAGGATGAATGTTAGTGATAGAGACAGAGGTACAGGAGAATACCTTTTTGTACAGATAAGGATTTCACGTGTGTGTTGTTTTTATACTTCTGTTTTAACCTGTAAAGTGTCTTTGAGTACCTGAAAAGCGCTATGTAAAATAACAGTATCATTATTATTATCATTATTATAAGTTCATTGGCCACATCAGACCAAATCTCCTCTGTAAAGAACAAGTGTTGTGTTTCTTCTCCTCTACATGTTTTGATAACTTAAGCAACTAGTTACTGAGACAAAGTCGTGTTTTTATTTACATGGATTTATTTTATTTGCAATTAGACAAGAATAAATCACTGATTCATATCAGAAAAATGCTGAATATTGGATCCAATAATCAATTGACCCGTAGTATATTTTATATACCTTAAATACATATATGTATAATACTAGTTTACTTTTATATACTTTTTATGGTAAGTACATTTATTGCCAGAAAATTATTTTTAGTACGTTGAATATCAGATGCTTTAAGAATTCAACTAAGTATGACTTTTGAGTACTTATATAACAGTCTGTCAGAGATTATGCATATTGTACTCTTTCAACACTGCTTTTCAGCCTTGTGTTACATTAGGTAAAGTGCGCACTATATATGCCAGAGCACTAGTGAGCACTTTTGATATGTTAATAATATAGCTGATAAAAGCTGGTTTGGACTCGAAATGCACTTGTATGCAGAAACTGTAGAGAGCATTCTACAGAGTTGCAAAGTTGTGGGGGCCACAAATCAGCATGAAAAGAGAAAGAAATGAAGACTTTATATTATCTATTTAACATAAGGTTGAGGGAAGGTTGCGCTGTTTTTAGTTGAAATTTGAAAATCACATTGAGGGAATGAAGCACCCTGAGGACACAGAACCAGGACAACATATAGAGTCGGTCGACTCGATTCCGGTCATTATGTACGACCAATTAGAGCGTGATTGATCATGTGTTCAGGAAGCAATTGATTGTTTACATGGGATTGGGTGGTGATGGTTAGCAGAGAGCACACTGGAAACAGTTTTGTGTTTTGTACTAAAGATCTATAATTCTAAACCTGTAAAATGCTGGTCTCATCTTGCCAACGATGCCAGTGTCCTGTAGCTTGTTCTACACGTTGGATACACAGTGCTTGTACATACTGTACATCTCTGCAAAACAGATTATTGGACTGTCAAAATGGTCGGTGAAATATTCTGTTTTGCTTTAGGGTTCATTGGTAACTGATTAAGTGTCATATGAAATCCACTTGCTATGAGGGATCAGCGTCCTCCCTCTACCCTGTCAGTCAGATACTGCCACAGTGTCAAACATCATCCTGGTCACACATCAGCATAGCACAAGCTTACATAACAAGAGCAGAAATCCATTATTGTTTTGTGAGCGAGCTGGTTATCAGTGCTTCCCAAAAAGCCTTGAGATTTTGAAACATAATCGGCATTGTGTGCTCACTAAAGTGCACGGACAGACAGACAGACAGACAGCAGGGATACAGCTGAGGGTTTGTAGACGGACAGCGTGTGCTGGATTGATTTCACAGCAGCTTGAGAAAGCACTGAAGGCAGGGATCACACTGAGCATGTGTGTGTGTGTGTGGGGGGGGGGGGGGGGGCATGGTAGAGCAAAGCAAACTGGAATTAAATGTCAAGACCTATTAAATATTCATCCTCATCACAATCAGAACTAAAGAAATCTGAACAAAAAAAGGGGCAACTAAGGACAAAAAAATCACATCGACAACACTAATGGCGTGTACTGAGCAGTGACCCCAGCCTTCCCTCTGACTCATACAGTACAAGGAGGAGGGGTTGGAAAGTTTTAGACAGGAGTTCAGGCAGGTACAGCAGAGATAAGACGAAAGCATGGATGACTGTCAGGGGCCTGTTTGACTCAGTGTGGCTCTCTTGGGGCTACCTGGCTTCACTGAGCCGAACGTTGGCCGTCCTGCATAACCGATATCACAAAGCTGGTTATCAACTGGCTCAGTCAGCTGAGTTTTCCAATCAAGCTCGAAGTGCGTTCATGTGAAAGACGTAGACACCAGAGGGAGAGAACGGGACCAAACAGTGGCGCCTGCAAGGAAATTGGGCTGGAACTGCAGCAAAAGCCAACGAGGATTGAATGAAATAAGTTGTTGATGTTGAAACACCAGAAATAATTTCACAATAACAAAAGAAATATGTCTTTAGTATTAGGCATGATGAACAAACGTCAATGAATATGCACTGTACATAAAAAAACAGTTTGTAATGCATGATTGTTTTTGCTGCCAGCGCAGAGAGGACAGGAGAGAGAAGGAAAGCATTTAATGTCTGAGGTCTATCTGACTGAGATGTGACCTTTATAATCATGGCAAATGTTTTACAGTTTGTTTTTTTCTATGAATTAAAAGACAACATGGGGTTTCATGTCAGTCACCCAGCTGGGAGTAAAAGAATCAGAATTAAGTAGTTTAACTCTCTCTCTCTCACTCACATCTATGCCTAGCAGCTAGTTTGGCACGGAAGAAATAATTAAGCAAAGATGCTCCGTTGTTGTTAGCAATGCTGACACGAACGTGTGCAAGCTGACCAATCAGAGGAGACTGGGTATTAGGGACGGCAGACCTCATAGAGACGGGAACTAAAACAGAGCGTTATTGTAATCTCTTGCCCAGGTCTGACTCAGTGTAGTGATCTGATTCGTCAGTAGTCAGTCGGTTGTTTGGCTTTCTTCTGAAGTTAACCTGAGAGCTGGTGGCTATCCTATCAGCTTCATGTTATCAGAACACCTGAGTTTAGCCCAGAGATAGCTGGCTAAGCAGGTGGCACAGTTTCCTGGTCAACACAAGAGAGGAACTGTTTTATTTTTGGTAAAAAACTATCTCCACCTGCTTATCAAAGATAAGCTCTGTCAGAAGGTACTCTTTCTGCATGAAGATTGACACTAGAGAGACTTCAAACAGTAAACATTAGATATAACACTGTGGCATATGGGCTTTTATTTAATAGTGGCCTACACTAAGAAGTGTCCAAATGACCTGTGATATGTTTTGAGTTCAAACTGGACCCAAAAGCAGACCCAGACACAGCTGGAGGGCGAAAAGTTTGAAGGTGAACAGAGGAGGTGAGTGGCAGAGGCAGACTGAGGCTAAGGGCCTTTCAGCTCAAGTGCAGTGGGCAGATGGAAAATGGCTGAGCTGGCACAGGTGGTGCCAGGCACAGGAGGTCCACATACGCAAAAACACACAAGGACTAAAGAGAAGTTGAGAGCATCGCCCCCCACTGAGAGGGCAGAACAATCTGGTGATGAGTGTGTGGAGATGCAGGGTGCTTATACTGCGAGCAGGTGAGGTGATTGAAGGAGAATTAGCCAGGTGCCAGGTGGTTGGAGGCATTTTAATGAAGGTAAGCATGTCAGATTTTACAACTACAGTAAACAGTTGCCAATAACAGGCAGCTTCACTGACGCCTGTAGCGAAACTCACCACACTCCCTGGAAAATGTGGAGTCAGGAAAAACTTTTTAAAGTTTGCGAACTGCTGTCCACAGCAAATTATCAGTTATTTGGGCCTTGTTGTTAATTCGGCAAACGTTAAACATGAGGATGTTTTTTTTTCCTTTGTGTAATAATCGATGTACATGATTTTTTTGCACATAGAAATGAGGGGAAGTGAGTGAACTGATGGATTTAGTGCCTTCCACTTCCACTACAGATCACTTATGACTGCTGCTGATATGAAATGTATCACAGGATGGAGCTGGTGCGCGGCTGCAGTAATAACCATCCGCTTTATGTTTCATCCCTTTTAAAAGCAGCAGGCAGGATCACACAGTGACGCAACGGTTCACCATAATAATACTGTCTGATATTGATTTCTTTTTCATGAACGAAATGTCAAGTTCTTTGATGGAACTCAGTCTTGTTGCGAGGATGATTTTTAACACAATGATGTGTGTGTGTGTGTATGTCTCCTGCAGATGATGGTAAGCTGTCTCTGGATGAGTTCCAGGCTTTCTTCTCTGATGGCACGCTGAACGAGGAAGAGCTGGAGAAGCTGTTTCACACCATCGACTCTGATAACACCAGGTCAGCACTACCACGCCACTACAGCCCGTGTAGCATGCGACACAGCTTTGTAGCCGCAGGAGATAAATCTGCATGTGGTTCCTTTTTGCGTGTGTGTGTGTGTGCACGTTCCAGCATGACTTTTGTTTTTTTCTGACACGTTGCCGCTCAATTATGAACAGGGGGAGAGGCACGAAGCTGTTCTGCTGCTGCATCGCGTCAATATCTCACTTTTACTTTTGTGTGTGTGTGTGTGTGTGTGTGTGTGTGTGTGTGCATGCTCAGGTAAACTGTAAGTAATCAATCCCTCAGCCACAAATGTCACATCCTCTCCTGAAGCTCTTTCTGAACCAAAGCCCCTTATGTTAAGTGGCACTTTTAACGGTGAAGAAGACAAACTGAAAAATGATCAAGGGAGAGGAGATGAAGAGATAAAGAGGGGGAAAATGAATGAAAGCAGGGTGAAAGGTGTTACCTGTTACCTCTCGCTCAGATCTCTGTTTGCATTATTCACCCCGACCCTCCACGACGTAAACCTCCCTGCTTCTCCTGCTCCCCGGGACGCTCCTGTGATTGACTTTCATCGAATCAATTGAGTGACCCTTAAAAATCAGCCAATCAGCTCATCCAGCCTTAATCAGGAGGAGTGTGCTGACACAGTGGGATGTGAGTGATCAAAAGAGCGGCTCTGTTAATTTACACGACCTCGGAAACCTGCGGGGCCTTGAAATAAAATGAAACCAAGCAGAACAAAAGCTGACCTTTATGGCTGTTGTAGAATTGAATAAGGGTTCAATATATAAATCCTCCAGCAGGCGCAGCCATTAGTGTGATTTTTTGTTTTTTTTTTCTTTTTCAAATCAGCGCAGCAAGTGAACCATGCCCACCGCCGCCTCCCCTCTGACGTCAGCCATCTTGCTTATTGGAGATGGTTGGGCCTTTATAAATCTTGCTCACTGCAGTTGATGAAGTCTGAAAAGTTTCAACTCATTAGAGTAAAGTAGACTTGGCAGCCGCGTCCCAGGCCTCGGCGCTATCATGTGACAGCAGATAAGGTTATTGATTGGTCCGAGTAATAGAAGAAATGACAGCGTAAGCGTTTCCTGTTGAAGAAGGAAGTTGATGGATGGCGGAGGAGGGAGGGAGCAGGCAGAGACGGAGCGCCGCCCTGCTTCCAGTCATTTGTCTCTCTGCCTCTGTCACTCGCTGGTTTCCTCCCATTTCAAGCGTTCTCCCTCCATCACCCTGTTTTCTGAGATGTCTGTCTGTTTTGTGGCAGGCTCTTCTTGTTTCCATCCTCCATCACTCTGCCCATCACCCCTATCGCTGCATCTGTCACTCAACCCTGTTTTCAGCCTCTTTCTTTCTTCACACCCATTTTTTCCACTCCTCACTGTCTGTTCGACTCCTTTGTCAATCAGAAATGGTTCTGGAGACGAGGCAGAACATGAAATCTCAGGTGACACTCCGATTCAAGTGATCGTTCGCACCTAAAAGATGATACTTTACCCAAATAAATGGACAAGCAAACCTGCAAAACTGACGTTCCTTCAATCAATTCAACAAAAAACATCATTTTATGAACATTTATTAGAGCAAAGAGCGACAAAGCATGCAGAATAGGCAGATACATATGAGAAATGAAACTACTTGTATTTCTCTTTTTGCAGTGGGAGTTTGTTCCATTTTTTCACCCAGTATGTAAAAAAAAAAAAAACATGCAAAAGTAAAAGTGTAACATTTAATAAGGTTGAACAAAATGTAACTCTCACCATAAAAAGGGTACTCCGCTGATTTAGTCTTGCACTCAATTCAAGTTTAAAAAGACTCATGGATCTGTGCAAGAGAGGCTGATTAGGGCCAAGCTTCCAAAATATCTGCTGTCAGATGCATGAAGCTCCGTGATTAAAACTGTGTGTAATCACAAAGACAGAAATATGCACATGCTTCTTTATGACAGATTTTATGAAGCCGTAAAAGTGCCTGAATGTGTTCAATAAATATCTTCATCATTGCCAAATTCAGTGCACCAGCACTACCCTCATTTCCTCTCCCACGATTATCCATAAAGGAGCGTAAAAACACCATTAAACATGTTGATACTGAGCTTTGACCAAGAAGAACAGATAAACAAGAAGCAAAATGCAGTTTAACTGACTGTTTCACCAAGAGGCTCTCAAACAACACCAGAACAGCTGTCATTTTGCATGACTGTTACACACAGCTGTGGCTATTTATAGCACCTGCACATGTACCTGTAAACCATCATCTCTGTTATATCTCAATCTTAATAATTCATCTGTAGAGCTTCACAAGGAGCTTCCCTTTTCAGGCTCAAACAAACAGATCATTAACAGGGGAGTCACGGTTCCAGTGTAAAAAATAAAGATAATGATAAATTGCTACAAGTCACTCCTAAAAGTCGGTTTATAAATGCTCTGATTGACATTTTACTGAATGCTGTTTAGACTGCAAAATGACACATCAGTGACATTTGTGTTTTACTCAGGTAATGATGTCACCTTACACCAATCAGCAGCACCGTTAAAAGTGAATTACATCGATCATCGTTTTAAATCAAATGCTCTGTTGGAAAACCGTGTGTCCTAGCAACATATGGAGGCTGAATGCTGAAGAACACGACAAAGAGCTCAATGTGCGGACCAGGGCAGCAAACGCCCCAGATCCCAATCTCATCAAGTGTCAGTGGGCCGTCCTGGAACAGGTCCAATCCACGGATGGCCCTCACTTGCAACCTTCAGGACCCAAAGGATCCACCAACACCACAGGACACCCCCAGAAGTCCTGTTTACATGCCGGGTCAGAGCCAAGCCCAGTCATCGGTGGTTCCTGCATTGATTGGAACTTGTCCCAGGTTGTCCAGCAGATACTCTGACTGGGATGTTGGAGGCCATTTCAACACCATGAGCCAAGTGCACTTGACCCATGTTTGGGTGGGTGGGCCGTGTTAAAGCATCATCAGCGAGGATGCCACAAGCCAAGTTTTCCTAGCAGAACACTTGATTGATTCAAGAAAATAATTGCTATTCACAACTCAGTGGTTTCAATGTTGTGCGCAGATTGTAGTATGTCTTACGTTCACCTCGTCTTCGACTTGTGTAAACTTTTCTGAAGCCTGCTTGAGAGAAGCACATTTCACTGCACATTCTTCCTTCATAAATGCCAGTTTATGTGTGGAAAAATGCTAAAGCATTGTTTTTGGGTGTACACAGTGTTTATACATCTGGCCCAAGGTCCTAAATTTCCCATAATACAGCACAAAAATCACACATTCATTCCATACAGTTTGTAGTTCGTGTAACACATTAAACTGAACTCGATGTGTACAATCTATGGAGTGCCCCTTTAATTTGCACAAAGCACTGATAATTCAATAACACAATGATTTGAAATTCCTTTAGCAGCATCGATGGAATTATCATTGCTTCTCCTTGGCCCACAGACAAGAATGAGATACTTTTGATGGGTTTGATGCAGCTGAGAGCCCCACTCGCATATATCACTATGTTTTACTCGTGAGAGAACAACATAATTACTGGTTGTGAAACGGCAGCATCTGCATCTACCATTGGGGCAGTAAACAATCAGTCACTATCATACTAGTCAACAAAATCTTTTTACAACATCACCAAACGCCGGAAGCATGGGAATACATTTAATGTCATGTAAAACTAGACTTTTGGTAGATACTTTAAAAGCCCATCTGTCACAGTGATGTATCTGGATTGATACTGGCAGAAACTGCTGCTTAATAAAAACATAAAACGGGCCATTATCAAATCAGGCTGTCTAACACGGCTCACCCAATCAAAACAGAGCCTTTGGATAATATTTAAAATATTGAAAGAGCAATGGAGGAGAGAATTCAAACCCTTAGTCACTGTGGGTTTTTTTGTTTTTTTTTAAAAAGGTCCTTTTCATGGACAGCATTTACTGAACAGTGATTTATAATTAGGATAAACAGATGGAGTCTTTCTGCCCGTCTCCTCCTCTGTCCCCGGTCCTCCCATCATCAGTTACATCTCACGTCCCTCTGTTGGCTGCTTCCTCTCCGTCCCTTTATTCTCTCGTTCGTGTTTGCCTTTCCCGCCGTTCCCAGCCTCTCCTCTCTCGTCCTCCGCTCTCCCTCGTGGTCAGTCAGCCGGGGAGAGTCTTCTCCCTGCCAGTAAAGAATTCGCTGCCAAATGAGTCTGCACACACCGAACTGGGCGTGAATGATGGCGCTGGATTGATACAGACTCCTGTCAAGGAGTCTTGTTAGAGTCTTCCCTGCATGCCAAACTTTCACTCTCTCTCTCATTGTGTATGTATGTGTGTATGTATGTGTGTGTGTGTTAGAGAGACAGAGAGAGAGAAAGAGAGCTAGAGAGACTGCATGCAAAAAGCCTTTCCTCAGTTTCTGACCCTGCTCCTCTATTTCCTTCCTTCCTTCCTTCCTACTTTCCTTCCTTCCTTTCCTCCCTCTCTCTCCATCTGCTGCTCCTCTGCTATGCTGTGATAGTAATGTTGACACTAAGGAACTCTGTGGTAAGTAGACTGCCCACACACACACACACACACACACACACACACACACACACACACACACACACACACACACACACACACACACACTTCCCTGCCATTGTCCTCATTTTCTCTCTTATCTATTATTAAAGTGCTTCTCAGTTGAAATGCAATTATTATTTTTCTTTTAAATATCTGATATTAATTTAGCAACCATGACTAACAGCTTGAAATTATTTTGTGACTGCAAAGATTTTCATAAATGTCATAATGTGCCAATGTGCCTGCGCTCGTGTGTGTGCGTGTGTGCGTGTGTGTGTGTACAGACTACTTTGCTAAGCACATGGGAGACTATGAAGGAGTTTTGGCCTCGTTGGAAACGCTCAACCTTTCCATCCTCAAAGCCATGGACTTCACCAAAAAGGTAAGATTGTCAAATTTACCGTGGTAATAAGTGACAGCAGTCAGGTAACGGTGAAGGCTGAAACACTTTGCAGAAATAACACAATTACAGACGAGTCATAAAGTCAGCGAACCGACTGAGCAGTGTTAGCAAACAGCAACGTCTATATAAAGTCCAAATTTGGTAACTACACTGTAATAGTTACTGCATCTTCTACTTATTTTTTAACAGGTTTTTCTACTATGACAGTGAATGGAGAGCAACATAAGTTATGTACTGTAAGCTGTGCTGGATCATTTACATAATATTATATATATATGTATATTATTGACATAGGTATTTTATATCACCATGATCATCAATGGCACATGACACCCCCAATACATACCATGTTATTTGTACAAACATGTTATATCACATTCACACAATATGTCTTTGACCTGACTTTCATATCGCTGCCAAGCCAGTGACCACAGTTAGAAACTGATTTTCAACATCAGTTAGTGTGTAACCACTGGGAATGTTCAAGGAGACCTCAGGAGAACTTCCAGCTGTCTTTGTTGAAGGTCCTATTTGTAAATGTGATTTTGGAATCTAAGTCTAAACCAGGTTTCCCAAGTCGTCAAAAACTGATACTTTGGGATTGTAGGAATTGGGAGGCTGCCATCCCAAACGTGATCTTTTTTTAGCCTAACCAATAGGTCTTTGTGCCTGAACCTGACAAGAACATAAGCACGTCATTGTCAATGAATTGAAAATTGAACATAAAGAAATGTAAAGTTTCAGCCCACCATGTCTGCAGTTTGCAGGAACACACACTGCCAACACAGCAAGTGTGTTTCATTGTCTATGTCTAATGATCTCTTACACACTATAACTGGGCCTGCTAATGAAACATCCCAGACCAAGATGCCATCTACCAAGAGACAGACCCATTTCTCAAAACACACTATTCCCCTATTTTCACACTTAATTCAGATTTGTTGAAATGTCGGTAAAACAGTATACACACAGTTCCCGTCATGTGTCATGCACAGTGGCACAGGCGTTCAAAAAAAATAACTCAAAAATGTTCACACGCTAATCAGAACCTCAGGATTAGATGTATGAATGAATGGGCCATGAATCCATTTTGGAACAAGGGATCCGCAAAGATCTGAGAGTAGAGGAAGACACTGGCGAGAAGGAAGAAGAGTACAAGGAGGATTTAACTATTTTTTCTCAGCACGCTGCACAGAAAAACCTCCTGGAGGCCACGGTGGACCTGTGGTGATGTGATTGTGGAATCTATCCAGAGTCTGATAAGACACACCAGGGCATTTTTCCCATGCTGGCAGGGCATGAGCAAACATAATGTGTAATGTTGTTGAGATGTTACGGCCTGACACAAGACAATGACAGCGCTGATGCTAAATAACTTGTAAGTTTACTGCATTTTGGAATAATGGAAATTTGATGATGCGTGGACTAAGGTCATGTCATGTCAGTGATATAATCCAAACCGGTTTTGGACCAAAACAGCTTATATTGTAGTATCTTATCCCCTAAAGTAATGTGAAACAGAAAGAGAGAGAATGGTTTGTCAAGTTCCTGTCAGAGCACTTGTGTTGGTGTGTGTGTGTGTGTGTGTGTGTGTGTGTGTGTGTGTGTGTGTGTTGCTGTCAGCTGGAGAACACTAATGTTTTATCCTAGTCGTTCCCCATGTGCTATATATAGCAGCTGGTCAGCAGCCATACCCCCCCTATCCATGCTCATGTCAGAGACTTGCTACAGTGTGTATGTGTGTGTGTGTGTGTACTTGTGTGTGTGTGGGCAACACTCTGACTGCTCTGTGTGTCTCTATATCTCTATCCACCAGCTCTGTCTTAATCTTTCTTTCTCAGCTGCAGGCCATTCAACAGCACACATACACACACACACACACACACACACACACACACCCTCCCTTTCACAAAACCTCAGGCTAGTTTCTCTCTAATGAGCAGCCATTGTTTAATCAATCAGTTGAGTGTCCCTCTTGTTCAATTGCTATATCTCTGGTGCTCTCTCTTTTTCTCACTCTCATTCACACTATCGTTTTCCCTGTAATACACATGCACACACATACGCATTCTCACACACACACATGTGTTCTCAGGGGCTGTGGTGTCCTGTTATTGTCTGTTGCCGGCAGTGTAGAAGAGTACCAACAGTGCTGTGGAGGGGATGAACCAGCTCAAAGAGTCAAATAGCCAAACTGAAGCACAGACAGTGCTGACAAGTCAAATATTGGTGTGTGAGTGTGTGTGTGCATGTGCGCGCGCGTGTGTGTGTGTTTCAGATTTCGTGGCTGCAGTAGATTTTACTGCAGAGGGAGGGAAAGAGATTGGTCTCCGAAGTATCTTTGTTTCAAACACATCAGATACATTATCACAGCTGCTGTAGTTCACTCAGGTATATCACATTTATTCACACGTTTTCATATACATATTTATATGCATGATGCATACTTTACTGTTTTATTCTGTTTACAAATAATTATTGTTATTACATACACATGTATTGTAATGCATGAACATTTAGCATTATATCAAGTTTTATCATGTTATATACTGTATATAAGTCTGCATACACTACGTATCCTTATTCAAGACTAAATATTGCATTTATACAGTATATCTTTCATATTCACACCATGACACTGTCCTGTGCAATTCCTGTTTTTTTTCCTGTGCAGTTTAAGACACACACAGATTTTCACTATGTTACTACACACTGTGTGTATTACATTTATGGATGCAATCATCCATCTCTTATCTGTGACAGGGTAATCTATCTTATATAGCCTTCATTATTTCTCTTTTATTTTTCTGTTTCTGTTTTTCTGATTTTTTTTTTTCTAGCATGTCTTGTATCGTTCAATCTATCAGGCATTTCATTTTTTTTTTTCTATCAAAAGCTTTGATAACGAAGCTGAATACTAAACACAAGGTGCCAAAAAAAACCCCAAAAAAATGACGACACACATGCTGCAGACACACATCACTCACTTCACTTCAAGTTAACGTAACTCCGGGGCACCGGTGATGCTCGTTTCTTTATCCTTTCCTGCAGAACTACTTTGTCTTCACCTATCACTGCCTCCTCTCTGTACTGTGGGCCTCATTATTCACTTCCACACCCTGCCCTCCATCTGCGTTATTCCTCCTCTCTCTCTCTCTCTCTCTCTCTCTCTCTCTCTCCCATTCTGCCATGCTCAGAAAAAGACTGATAATACCATTTTATAGAAAACAGTGAAATCGATGCCTCCAATGTTGAAGTTTCTTGTTTTTGTTGCTGCTTGTTGTTCACCTTTGAAGGAGTTTTAAGACAACACCGCTGCGAGAGCTGCAGAAACTCTCCAGATGGAGGCAGATGTGAGGAGGCGGAGTGGGTGGAGCTAAAAGACAGAGTGTGATATTAGCCCGAGCGGAGGGCTGCAGTCTGAGCCCTGGCCTTTTAGCGCACAGTGGGAATTGATTCGCTCTCCACCTCAATGGATTTATATAAAGTGAGAGAAAGTGTGGAGAGTGGAACAGGAAGGCACACTTCACTAGTTTTTTTTGTTGAATAAATAGAGCACTTGTTTGAAAGACAAGGGGCAAGTATGAAATGTCTCCTGATTATGTACCTGCAGTGGAAGATGATTAAAGTACTGCTCCTCCTGGGATAATACAAATTGCGCTAGCCAGTACAATGCCTGCATGATTGTCCCTGCCATTATCTTTTCGCAATCATATAAATCATTTTCGATGTGTACAGCCACAGCCGTGATCTGTGCATTCCGCAGTAACCCGGAGAGCGCTCGTACTTTGTGCCGGTGTCACCATCGCTCATCAAACTTCCCGTCGAGTTCCCAGAGGGACGGCCAACACACTAATAATTCATGCAAATGTGATATTTCCATTCACTTCATGCAGTATTCATTATTTTGACTGTCAAGGTATCAATTAGTGGAGGCACTCACCGCTGCCTGTCTTCAGAGGCCCGTGAGCTTCTGCTGATGAGCTGATCAAAAAGTAATTAGTGGTGATTAATAAACTCCAATCATCTCTGACCCCACAACAGATCAGCCTGGGCATTCATTCTAATTATCCTGCTCATACACACAGGAAAAAGCAGCGTTCTTTCATATACGTAATTATCTTTAGATGCTAAGATTACAAATTAAGAGACGTATAAACGGAGCGATCAGATTTGTGTCTTTCACCCGTGCTGTTAATTGCATGCCTGTTTTCGTGACTTATTACTCTAATGTATTGACACTGAAAAAAAGTTGCCACCAGATTACCAACAATCATACCAAACAATAGACCTTATTGCACGCAGTGGTAGCCGATAACACACCCTAATGGAACAGAGCCATTGTCAGTGTTATCAGTTACACATGTGCCTTGCTCCTGATGGCTGCTCCGTCAGTGTGTGAATGTGTGTGAAGGGCTGAGCAAAGAAATATCATATGGCACTTTTGATGGATCAGTGCGGCCCCTTGTCTCGCAGTCTCTGCCATCACTGTATGAGCGTGTGTGGGTGAATGTGTGAATGTGGCTCAGAGCGCTTTGAGTAGCAGGTAGACTAGAAAAGCTCTATAAAAAGGCAGGTCTGTCTGGCATTCCTGCTGCGGCATTTAAAGATGACCCGCCGAGAAAAAACTCCTTCTCCTCTGCGAACTCTGAATCATAACGTTCCGCTGTGAGTGTGTTCTTTGGATGGTGGACTCAAGTTTTGGAATCCAACAACCAAGTCACCCCAATAAATGTTAAGGTTAGGGTTTGTTTCTGCAATTCATAGATATGTTTTAACTTAATGTTTCTCCTGGCTGAATTTTCAATTGGTTTCAAAGCGATCATGTTGTGGCTTAAAAAACCTGGTTTTGTAATCCTAACCCAGAAGGAAATTGTCCCAAGGTCACCTTAAATCAACCAACCAACCAACCAACCAACCAATCAGTCAATCAATCAATCAATCAATCAATCAATCAATCAATCAATCAATCAATCAATCAATCAATCTGTATTTGTATAGTTCCAATTCACAAGTCATCTCATGATTCAGTTCCAATTTAGCAGGTCTTGAACAAACTCCTTGATTAGTTTCTTTACAGAGACCCAACATTTCCCCCATGAGCTGCCGTCACTGTCTTTCTCACTGGCTTTCCCACCTAGATAACTCCTCCACCACCACCTCCACCTTGTGAATTTGATTTGACACTGTTTGTGGAGTTGTGGTACTCAGCCTGTGACATGTACAAATACACATGTATCAGTGGATCGCAGTAGCATTACCTGTCAGCAGCGACTGGGCTGATTTTATAACAGAATTTAAACAAAAATAATAATTATATTCATTCTTTTTGTACTCGCTGTAATTATATTTGTTGATGCAATGTTTTATACAATAATATGTGACCATTTTCAGAGTGAGGCTCAGTAGAATTATTACTCAAACAGCGATGGATCGGTGGACTCATACATGTAAAAGGCTTCACAGACTATTTCTGTGCTGTGTGTTTCCATCGTCACTTTCCCCATTACCTGGAGAACACACTCTGAACACACTCTGTGCCTCTGGCTGCTGAGCTGAGACCACTGATGTGATTTTTATTCATATCATTTCTTTTATGTTTTTTTTTTTTTTTAATTGATTAGCACACATTCTGATATATTTTCCCCTTCAGCCAGCAATCATGAACCGAAACAGCAGGTGAGCTTCGAGATGCCTTCTGAACAAGCACTATGCTTGGCGTCATTAACGAATACAATTATTGAAGAAGGGGCCGTGCAGTCGTGAGTTCAACCTTTCTTTAATTGCATTGTGTAATACTTAAAGTCTCGGTTCTTCTTTCTTCAAATTTTATGAAAGTTAAATTATCCCTCTCTTTTACAGCAAACGCAAAACGATGTTGAAGACCAGTAGCCACTTCAGTGGCTCATTGATTCTGGTCTGAATGTGGTTGGCAATAAAAGCTGTAAGAGTTACATGCTGCAGCTCATGAAGAACAAGAGGCAAAGCTGCTTTGATAGTGACTTGTGTTAGCTTGATTATGCATAGAGAAAAATACAGTGTACAAAGTTGACAGATTTGATTACTTTAACTTTGACTTACGCGTGGTTAAAAGAAGCGAGCATGATAACGGACATTGGACGACAGCAAGACAAAAGAGATCACGGTCTTTATTGGTTTTGTCAACTTCTTTCTTTTTTCACAGTAAAACAAACAAGCCATCAGCTGTCGCGTTCGTCTGGAGCATCTCTTGATGTGGCTCGTGTCAGCAGGGCATCAAGAGTTCTCGCAGATGAATGTGGTGACAGTTGCCATGGAGGCAGGATACTTTGGGGACGGTTGTCATGGAGACAGGTTGAGTTGATGTCGAGCAACTTTTGCGTTTGCAAGCAGATCCCACTCGTGTCGTCATCCCAGCATCACACGCAGGACAGACCGTGGGCTTTGGTTGACATCTCTGACGTCTCTCTGACAGTTTCATACATAGCTTCAGTTCTTCACTTCCGAGAGTGGCTCCTTATACTGTGAGTGATGCCAGAGGTGATCATGAATCGTGAGCAGCGAAGAAAAGTTAGAGAGTACTTTAAAGAGGAAAGGCCGACGGTGAGTTTGAGAAAGTGTGTCTCCTTCTCAACCACAACAGCAGCTTCACCCAAAAGACACCACTGAATATTGTGATTCAGACAATGCTGGAGAGCAAATATATAATCCACAGGGAAGGGAGTAAACGTGTTGGAAGGCGTCGGATGTTAGTGCTGTGTCAACTATTTTATCTTTTTCCTTTTTGTGAAAGCTTTCATGGCGCTATCAGAGTCAGTAGTGGCTCCAGAAAACAATTTTAATTGGCTTGCCAGCAGGTGGAGATACTGTAAGTACAGCCCCTCCCATGAGGACTGTGTGTGTGTGTGTGTGTGTGTGTGTGTGTGAGCTGAAGCGGGCGACAAAAAGAGAAGAGGGAGAATTCATTAAATCTCCTGTCCTATCTGTCTTGTATAAATGCTGCGTTCAGTGAGCCACTCTCATTAGCACTTTATTTTTTCAAGCTTTTCACTGAGCAAGCCGCCACACTCGTTGGCAAGTCTACAGGCACACACACACACACGCACGCACACAGTGTCTCAGACTAAAATCTTGTTAAGCCCATTTTTTTATTTTCGAAATCTGTTCAGGAAATTGTTATGTGCCGGTGACTGACCCCCCGATCAGCTTTTCTAGCTTCTTCTTCTGTGACTCCTCCTCCCCATCTCCTCTTCCTCTCACCCCCCTTTTCTCTCATCTTCTCCTCTTTCATCTCAGCTCCATTGTCTTCGTATGCCCCCGAGTCATCGCCGCCTCCCCCCCCCACCTCGTCCTCTTCATCCTCTCCTTTCTTCATGAAGATTAAGGTGAAGCAGATCACGGTGAAGAGGGAGGCGATTTGGTCGGTACACAATAACATGAGAGCAGGATGAGGAGAATAAGAGGAGGGGGATCGATGGGGGAGAATGGGAATAGGGGAAAGGGCAACGGGGAAGTGATGAGAAAGTGAGAGTGGGTGAGGCGAAGGGGGTGTGACAAGACTAGGCAGGAAGTGAAGATGTGATGGATAAAGGGATGAAACAGGCCAGTGTGTAAAAGATCTCAGCTGGCTCAGTGAGTATGGTACGACTTTGCGTTTTATTCATCACTTATTCATTAGGGTTTAATGGGGTTTGGATGAAGATTGTGCATTTGCACATACAGTATGTTGGAAACGCAGCGGTGGAGTGTTGCGCTGTTAAAGCTGAACTGGTATTCTTGAACTTGTGTCCTTGTGGGAGTTAGTTTGGTTTTCAAAGCCTCAATGTGATCATTATCATGAGGCCCCAAAACTGACGAAGGGCAGGAGAAGCTGATACATGAATAAATCATACCGTTAGATCCATAGTTAGAATCAAGTATAAAAGGAAACATGAAGCTTTGTACTTTTTCCTTGACTACCCTCCCCCTGCCCTCAACATACAGTACACCGACGCAACTAACTAACTAATCATATTAGCACAAGTATTATTTGGAAACGTTGAGTGGGGAAATGAAGAAATGATTAAATATGTGTGAGACCAAAAGAAACATAGCAAAATAAATATAGCCGAATAAAGACTTAAGTAAATTGGCAGATAGAGTGACATTAAAGGTGATATACGTAAGAATCTTACTTAAAGTCATTTAAAAACATTTTCAACAGGATATGCAGAAATATTATGATATTATGTATGTTGTTGCAAGATGGCAACCGAGCTAACTAGCTAACGGCAGCTGCAGTTAGCAACAGTTACCACTCACTCTGGTGTGACTGTTTGTTTTGAGTATGAATTCAACTGGCTTTTACATACTGCACCTTTAAGGCCAGAGGGTCAGAGTTACACCTCAGGGGTTCACAAAGTAAACAAACCTGCCCTGTGGCCTGCGATCCATGAGCAGACAGCATCTTATTAGTGGCAGTAAATAACGGCAGCAACAGCCTCTAAATTGAACCAAATTTGATAAACATATTAAATCTGAAAAAAAAACAAAAAAAACCTGATTTTTAAAAAATCTCATTTAATGTTCAGTTAGATGGGATTAAATAGTTGTATCAGAGGACTTATCGCATGTCTTCACCATAATATGTTGGATCATTTCCTCCCAAATGTGAGGGCATGTAATAAATTACATACATGGCAGGTTTAATGATTACAAGTTACTGAGTGTCCCCAGGTGATTTCGCTGCGGTGCACAGGCAGCAGTGTGTACTCCTGAGTGTGTGTTTGCAAGGCTTGTGTGTGTATAGGTAGCCAGCTGGTGCCAGGAGTTCAGTCTGGGGCATTCCTGCAGCCTGGAGACACACACACACACACACACACACACACACACACACACACACACACACACACACACACACACGTATCACTAAGTGGTGTCAGCTCTGACAGCTGTTGCATCCCTCAGCCTGTAGAGCCTGGTACCCAGGGTTATCGCTTCCTCTGTGATCAAGGAGCAAGGTGTGTGCTGGATTTTAAAGAAATAAAGTTAGATTCAGGGAATGAGGAGAGGAGGACAGTGAGGAGAGGGGGTTGATGGTGAAGACAAGTCAGGGTGAGGAAGGACTTCCACAAAGGGCCAAGACGTAGAAACGAAAGAACAAACTGGAAGAGGACGTAATGAAAGAACAAGATTTAGAAAATAAATTAGGGGAGTGAAGAAGACGCTGGAGGAAGTGTAGGAGTATGATAGGAGTTTGAGAGTCGGGAGGTCAGGCACAGCGAGAGGAGGAGATGAGGGAGGTCAAAAAACAGTTCGACGTCTTTCTCATTGGCTGCCATCACCGTCTGGATGAGGAGGAAGCTCGGGAGCTCCGTCGTTGCGGATTACATGGTTTCATTTCATCATTCAGCTCCAGAGTGTTACATTATGCCACCTAAACATTTCACCACAGTTTTGCTGAGCTGATCTCGTATATTCTAACATTTTGTGCACACCAGCTACAACAGAGATAGCAGTAACACTGACCCTACCAATAAATGGGGTTTTAGGTGACAATTGAAGAAAGTCTCACAACACGGCAACACTATCTCTGCTGATCTCTGCTCAACACTGACCTCTATCACAGTGACAGTAAAAGAATGTAGAAGTGTAACTCTCTGTCCCCAGGTAGTCATTGCAGTGTTCCTCAGTGTAATTTTAACTTTGAAAAATCTATGATAATCAATAATACATCACTCATAACATTCCCACCATCCTCAGCTGTAGCCTACTTTGCTCACTGCCAATCAAATAGCAAAATCTTAGTGTAAATAGGGTGCCTGGTAAACAATATACCTGTTAAGCATCAATGTGTTAGCTCGTCGCTGTGAACTTGTTAGCATTCTGGTGTTTGTATCTAAGTCAAAGCACCCTTGTGTCTAAGTCTCCTTGACTTTGACCTTTTTTTCTATTCAGATTAGCCCTATGCTAGCACAGGAATCCATCGAATTACTGCCATGACTCGCCTGAGACAGTGGAATGAAACAGTCTTACAAATTTCCACTTTCCATTTTCCCAAATATATTGAGGCCATGAAGCCTTAAGCTGCTATGAGACTCTGCCTTTGTGTGAATCCAAATGTCATCAACGCCCACATGTCTCCAGGAGCTCAGTTTCCCATCGACGAGCACAGATGTGCAGCTGTGGTCATCTCTGCTCCCCGAAGAGCTTCTTATGTGAGCTCATGACGTCACCTCCGCTCAGCTTCATCTTATTCTATAGGTTTGCTTCATTAACGCTGTACTGTAACAGCAGAGCAAGAGAAAAAAACAAAAAAAACAATGACAGGCTTTCCAAAACGTTTATAGCTGCAAAGCTTTGAATAGTTTCCATGAGGCAGCAGTTGATTTCTAACCCAGATCAGAATTTACATTTATCGTTCTCATACTGTAACAGTAGTAGCATCACTGTACAACCCCTCCCTTCTCTCTATCTGCCCTATATTAGCGTTGCAGAAAGAGCATTTCCTGTCTGCTTCTCTTGGAGCAGGAGTGTAGCAGAGGAGCAGACAGGAGGATATTATAAGGAGTTTCAGTGTTTCCAGCAGAATGGCTCTGTACCTGTGAGGTGGGGGATGGGGGTGGGAAAGTATCAGTGTTTGACAACCTGAGAATGCCTCCGTAGTATTGCTTTAACTGTCCACCTCAATGCACACACACTGGCTTGCCGCGTCTTCCTATATCTCTCTCCCTGTTTGTGTCTGCTCCGTTCTCTTTCATCATCAGAAGTAAGTCACCCTAAAACACAACTTGGGATTATTTTTATTATTATTATTTCTTTTTTTTTACCCGCGATTCCATTTTTACAACAGCTGGTGAGCTGTGAGTGGAGGGAGCTTGTGGTTATTTATGTAGCCCATCAAAGCTATCCAGACCTACATGGTCCTAAATGACATCAGTATCAGACTAGGATCCCCCCTGGAAAATGAGATGGTTCATCTTGAAGGGTTTATCCTTATTAACGAATTTGTACAACATCGCAATAACCAGGCTCACCCACAAGTTTGGCTGAAACAACAGAAGGCCTTCATTAAATAGGAGAGGAGGGAAGTAATACCAGAAAGCTTCTCCCTCTTTCTCTGTTTCTCAGTGTTTCACTGCAGAGCTTGTGCAAATGTCAGTAGACAGTAGGGGCTGAGCGAGGGCGCATTGTCCACCATCGATCACTGGTGGCGTCATCCTCTCGGACGAATAAACAATGTATAAGAAAAGTATATAAAATATATATATTTAAAAATATATTTAGGCACGGCTCAGCCAGTGACGAGCACAGACATGTCGAGGGTCTGTTGCTCTAAGGCTGCATTCACACCATATGTACCAGGTGTTGCAGTAAACAGCACGGGGGTGTGCATCGGTGTAGAAGTGTGATGCAAACGTTAAAAGTGGAGGCATATGTGGAGTGTTTTTTATTCACAGGGCATCCTAACAGTTTTTTTTTTTTTTTTTTTTTTTTTTTTTTACAAAGCCCTCACATAAAGGCTCAAAACAACAAGTTTCCGTTCTTGTGTCACACTTTTTCATGAAGTTGCCCGTTTCCCGCCGAGGTATATGGCTATGAAATATTAATAAAGGTGTGAATGATACGGTTTATGTTTTGCATTTCATGTAGCCACAACAGCAAAAATAAAAAGAGGGGGCAGCTCAGCCAGAGATAATAGTGGTCTCTTTATCCAGCAAAGTTTAGTCCAACCCTTGGACATGTTCATGGGCAAAATGCCTGAAATTACTTTTAGCATGAGGTATTTTTCTTTCATACTGCAATTGGCACCACGTCACCACAGCAGATGGCACCACCTCATCTTCAATGCAAACTCAACACACAGGAACAATGGACGACATCTTCTCCCCTCATGAACAACCAAACAGGAAAGCTTCTGCTCTTTGTCAGTTTTAAAACCAAAAATCTGAAAAGTTTTAAAGATGTGGGTTGAGTAGACAAAAAAAAATTGCTGTTGCAGTGTGTGGTCAGTGTGCAGGATGTCGGTGCTGTGCAAAGTTGCGATTCTTGTGGAAAAATCTCCGCGATCAGAGGGTCAGCAGTGGTTTCACTCCGCTGTTTGCGAAAAGACTCGTCAAGTCAAACTGAGGTGTACAGTACCAGCCAGTGAAGAACACCCATTACGTATGTATTCCTGTCCGTCCCCTGTTTACTCTGTCAGTGTGTCGATCCACACAGAGCAGAGGTGGACATGTGAGTGACAAATGCAGTATGTGACTAACTGCATGCTCAGTGTCTCACACAACTGTTAATGATGTAGACATGAATAATTTGTGTGTATGTGTGTGTGTGTGCGTGTGTGTGTTTGAGTCAGAGAGAGACAGAAAGAAAGAGAACTGGCACTGTGTGTTAGGTTGTCAGCTGGGTGTGTGTTGACTGATGAGGTTACACCCAAGGCATGAATAATGCAGAGGACTGTAGGAGTGAGACAGAGAGTCGGTGTGTGTGTGTGTGTGTGCGCGTGTGTGCGCGCGTGTGCGTGTGTGTGTGTGTGTGTGTGTGTGTGTGTGTGTGTGTGTGTGTGTGTGTGTGTGCAAGAAAGAGAGGTGGATGGGTAATTGGGGAGAGGAGAGCTCAGAGGAGCTCCACTAAAGGATTTGATATAGAGGTGAAGTTGTGAGAAAGTAAAACACACAAATGAAACAAAAGGCTCTACACAATATACAGAATGCTGTCCTCCTTCTCTCCTAACCCACTTATTTTCTACCCCTGTGCTCGCTTCCAGTCTTCCTTCCTCTGCTCTCCTATCTCTTTTTCCTGAAGCACCTTCTCTCCCCACCGTTGACCCCCGTCATCCTCCTTCGCCGCCCGCCATTCTCGCCTCCTTCTCAAGGCTGATGAAGCTGGCATGATATCTGAAGAGTCAGTATGTTTCTGATGCTTGTTAGTGGGTTCGCCTTCTGTTGAGAAACTAACTCAGGCATGGTGCCCGCTGGTAACCAACTCCACGATTCCAGCAGTCGATTCCGCCAGTTTAATCTCTCCAAAAGACCAAATATTTGTCATGTATTAGCGTTTTCTCGTTATAGCTGTGTTCAATCCCAACTGCAAACACAATATCATGGGGGACTGATGGCATCCAGTTTAGAATGTGTTAAACCACAGTATGGGTATTTGTCTTTTCGAACTTTCAAGTCTTCAACTTTCTAAGTTTGCATGAACTTGTAAAGAACATGTATATCATGACAGTCTTCAGGCCCAGTCATTTCTGGTACTTGTTATTCTGTTATGGAATGAGAGGATTGTGTATTTATTATAGGTCATCTGAAAAAATGACAACATCTGCTGGATCAAAAATATACAAACAGTAATTCTGATGTTTGGTTAAATGTCCCTTTGCCCTTTTCGCCTCACTTAGGTGCTTTTGATATCCACAGGCTTCTGAGTGACCACTTTTAACCAACTGTTTGACTAATCAGTTTAATTCATTTGGCACAGACTTGTTTCTTCAGCATGGTCCACATGTTCTCTATGGAGTTCAAGTCATGACTTTAGGATGACAATTCCAGCCTGATGTAGCCATTCCTTTACCACTTCTCATGTGTGTTTGGGATCATTGTCCAGTTGGAACGCTCAGCTGCACCCAAGAGCCAGTCTTCTGACTGATGAGTTGAGGTTTTCCTGAAGAATAATCCTCCTTCTTCATGATTCAATTTTCTTTCTTTAGAGCAGCAGGTCCACTTGAAGCCAATCAGCCCCACTGCATAATACTACCAGAACCATACTTGACAGAATGTATGCTGTTCCATCTGACCACAGAGTTTTCCTCCAGAAAGTTTTTCTCTTTGTCTCTATGATCAGCAGTAAACTTCAGTTGAGATTTAAGGTGCTTTTACGTTGTCTGATGTGTAACACACTTGACTGTGGACACCATCTCTTGTCCTCCAGCAGCTTCTAATTCACTGCAGACTTGCCTTTTGGTGTTTTTTGGTTGACTCTTGGCCATCCTGATCAGTTTTTTCTCAGATGTGCCATACACTTTATACTTTGTACAGTTCATCTTGGGACCTGTAACTGTTTGGATTTAAATCATTGGTCAAATCAATAATGTGCTCTTTCAGATCAATGCTGAGCTCTTTAGACTTTCATTGTAGTGTTTGTGACTGAGCGTATCAAACAAGCCCTATTAAAATAGGCCCAGAAGAGTCGCGAGTTGTTGATCAGTCAGAATCACCCAGAAGAAGTTAACAGGCCATTATCGTCAACATTTGTCGTTCTAGTTGCTGTATGTATATTTTCTGGCCACAGTTTTAGAAGACCCATTATAAATTCACTGTTGAACCAAACGTCATGTTTTTTTTTGTGACAAAGCAGTATGTGTTCCACTCATTCCATACAGCTACAAACAGTGGCCTCAAAACCAAGCAGAGAGTAGATGCTGATAGTGGAGTGTGTGTGTGTGTGTGTGTGTGTGTGTGTGTGTGTGTGTGTGCCCCATGCTCCTGTTAGTCCTCCACTAATGGACTGGTATATGTCTCCAGAGGAGGAGCAGCGGGTGGTCACTCATAGTAGTCCCCCATTATTACTGAACCACAAACACACACTCACACTCGCATGCACACCGGCGGTGCACAGACGTGGTTACACTCTCTGTGGTCAGCGCGTGCTGCAGCTGGGGTGTCTTCATCACAGGGGGAGGCTAAGATGCTACGGTGAAGAAGGACAGGGCCGGAGAGACCAGGAGGCTGAGAGAGTGTGTGTGTGCACGAGAGGACACTTGGCTGTGTTTGTGGTTGTGTCTGTGTGTGTGTGTGTGTGTGTGTGCACCTACACACTGAGACATTTTAAGGGAAAATCTGTCTGTTTAAAAGGTCTGCTGCTCAGTTATAATTTCCTGCATACTGCTAAAATGGCGTTGCTCAGAGACATATTGACTGTGGTTGCTAGGATACCACTTTAATTGGTTGATGTGTGAAGCCGAGGCAGGGTTGTGGGGGTTTTCAGATGTAGAGGGCCAGCCGGGGAGATACGCTTGTGCTTCCTGACACATCAAACCTCTGTTATCCCTCTGTTATCCTCGCAGATAGAGACATACTGTAGGGAGGCGACGGCGGCTCTGCAGAGACCTGTGAAATAAAAAGCGATACCTCTTGAGCTGCGAAATGAAAAGAGACGCCACATCCAAAAAAAAATTTAAAAAACAACACAACTTCTCACAGCAGACGCTTCAGACTAGCTGCAACATACACAACTTTTTTATTGGTTGCCATGGTGAAAAGAAAAAAAAAGAAAAGAAAGAAAGACAAGAAGATCAAACCAATAAAAAGTAATAACAATTCTAAAAATAGGAAGCTCAGGAAGACTCGAGAGATTGCACCTTGGTAAGCTGAGATGTGGGCGTTGTAGTGCCTGGAGCTGTTTGACGACCGGTTGAAAGGATCTCCAAGAACAGTAAACTGCTCACAGGCAACATGCTAAAAACGACAAGCTGCGCACTCTCCTCTCCTCTCCTCTCCTCTCCTCTCCTCTCCTCTCCTCTCCTCTCCACCTCTGCGGTGAAGGAGTAGCAGGTGGAACAGGGGGCGGGCTCTGTATCCCTGCTGCACCCTTGGTGGTTGCTTTCACACGTGTAGTAATAAAACATTGTACATTATTCGCACCGACTTTTTTTCTAACAAACCATAAGCTGTACATTTGAAGTGATATGTGCTGACGGATAACTCTTGCGCTGGACACTTTGCTGACGCCATCTTGCATCATCAGAGAAAACCAGTCTCCAGTGACTGACAGCCTGCTGTGCGGTTTGAGCCTGTTCTTACTGGCGTGGCATCAAATACAGTAGCCTGGTCGATGAGTCCAACGGATCAGAGTGAAACACTGTAGTCATCCCTCTAGCATCACTTCTTAAAGCCCCCCCTCTGATGTAGTAGCACAGAGAGTGATAAAGTCTACGTTATGAGGTGCTGGGTGCGGCTGGGTGGGTCTTTTGCAGCACTATCCCTCTGGAAACCAAGGATTGCATCAAGAGTGGTGTTTGGCAACTTTAAAAACATGCTAAAAGTCTTATATGCCATACAATGTGGGCTGTGTTTCAGTACACTTTATCTTGGAAGACTGGATGGCAGTTGTATGTTATGCATTGTCGCCATCCTCACCGCAAAGTCTTCATTTTGAAAGTTCAGCCGGACATTGCAGGTAACATATCGGTGCTGGCAAGACTGCTGAGCTTTTCACATGCAAAACTGTACACTAGTAAGGGATCAAACCATCAACCCTCCCATTAGTTGATGATCTGCTCGACCTCCTGAGCCACAGCCACCTTCTCTGGTGTCACAGAGAGCTCATTAAGGAATGACTGATTGTGAGCATCATCAAAAGTGTAACACAACCTCATTTTTGAATAATGACAACCAGGAAGAAAAAGGTAATAAAAATGTCCTACATTTTTTTAAGGGAGATACAACTGTTTAATAACTAAATGTAGGGTAGAACACAATTGCAGAAAAAAGGCTCATGTCATGCCTTGTTGGCCGACGGAGGCACACATCCGAGGGACACTGCAGCCCTCAGGGGACATCACCCTTGCACTCCATTACCCACTTATCCAGAGACGTTGCTGCCAGCTGTCCCTGACCTGCAAACAGACCCGCACAGGAGAGGGGGGAAAAAAAGGTAGAAGGATGCCAAATGTTTCTATATGGGACAGACCAACAGATTTTGTGAAACTGTCACCAGAAGCCTCGGGTTGAAAATAAAGTTGAGCAGACATTTCTGTAATCGCTAATTGAGGACCGGTGTCGCCTGCGGTCAAGTCTCTGAGTACAGGTCAGACAGAGGAAATGCAATAAGAGAGACTATGAAGATATGGTAATGTGAAGAATTACATTTTCTTTTACTCATGCAAAAAGAAGTTAAAAAGTGAAATGAATCGCTCTGTGTGCAGAGGCAGCCTTGAGGATGTGACAGCCTGTTTCAAGTGCGTATGTGTGTCCCTAAAAGATCAGATTCAAACACGCTGACCTGTATGTCGGTGGGGATCAGGTCAAGTGTAGAGATTGATCTTGCAGCAGGGGACCACTGTCGTGGTCTTTAGGGAATCTTTAGGGGGGTGGGAACTGTTTGAGCTGAAACAAGTGAAACATAGCTGAGGCCACCACTGTCTGTGTGTCACAGTAAGTGATTTGAACAGAAGACACAATTCATTCATTCATTCATTCATTCATTTTGTAACCTGGAGATGATGTCATTGGCTGCTGTATACTAAACTGTTACCATGTCTTTCAGCAAACAGTGTTATCTTAAAGGAGACATTTTATGCTTATCTGTTTTACCTTAAGTCAAAATAGTCTTTATTGCCTCAATAGGAACCCAACACCACATTAAGAGCCTGCCAAACTGTTACTATCTAAATATGCGTGTGTTTCTTCACACACTTCTACACCTCCTGGCCTACTGCATCTAGAGGGTGCTAAAAACAGCTGCTTTTAGCTGACTGATTATTTTTCAGCAGATATTTTGAGCAGCAGAGAAAGTATAATTTTGTCGATCCACTTGAGATGTCGAAGCCAGACGTGCCCAGGATCTGGCACACATTGAAGTTTTTCATGTATTTGCAAGATGTTTACACTTTGTGCCACGATCTAGGGCTCCATTTTTCAAAGGAGTTTATTTTTTTGACCTAAAAGTGGTGCAGAGAAAAGGTCACTCTCCTCTCCTCCCTTCTCCCCTCATCTCCTCTCCTCTGAGAACAGTTTAAGGTGACTCAATTTCCCTCCTGTGAGACAGATCAAGCTCCTTCAAGCTAAGCTGAAGGATATAGAGAATTATCAGTGGATCAATACCAACACTTACATCCCCTCTCCCACCCGTCTGTCTGAGTGACGGCCAGCTTGCAACACCTTCTTCTTTACTCAAAGTGGTT